>NC_064626.1:96817590-97120620 GCF_023864275.1 Schistocerca cancellata
CGGCCCGCCACGAATTCCTTTCCTGTGCTAACCTCTTCATCTCAATCTCAGAGTAGCACTTGCAACCTACGTCCTCAATTATTTGCTTGACGTATTCCAATCTCTGTCTTCCTCTACAGATTTTGCCCTCTACAGCGCCCTCTAGTACCATGGAAGTCATTCCCTCATGTCTTAGAAGATGTCCTATCATCCAGTCCCTTCTCCTTATCAGTGTTTTCCACATATTCCTTTCCTCTCCGATTCTGCGTAGAACCTCCTCATTCCTTACTTTATCAGTCCACCTAATTTTCAACATTCGTCTATAGCACCACATCTCAAATGCTTCGATTCTCTTCTGTTCCGGTTTTCCCACAGTCCATGTTTCACTACCATACAATGCAGTACTCCACACGTACATCCTCAGAAATTTCTTCCTCAAATTAAGACCGGTATTTGATATTAGTAGACTTCTCTTGGCCAGAAATGCCTTTTTTGCCATAGCGAGTCTGCTTTTGATGTCCTCCTTGCTCCATCCGTCATTGGTTGTTTTACTGCCTAGGTAGCAGAATTCCTTAACTTCATTGATTTCGTGACCATCAATCCTGATGTTAAGTTTCTCGCTGTTCTCATTTCTACTACTTCTCATTACCTTCGTCTTTCTGCGATTTACTCTCAAACCATACTGTGTACTCATTAGACTGTTCATTCCGTTCAGCAGATCATTTAATTCTTCTTCAATTTCTCTCAGGATAGCAATGTGATCAGCGAATCGTATCATTGATATCCATTCACCTTGTATTTTAATTCCACTCCTGAACCTTTCTTTTATTTCCATCATTGCTTCCTCGATGTACAGATTGAAGAGTAGGGGCGAAAGGCTACAGCCTTGTCTTACAGCCTTCTTAATACGAGCACTTCGTTCTTGATCGTCCACTCTTATTATTCCCTCTTGGTTGTTGTACATATTGTATATGACCCGTCTCTCCCTATAGCTTACCCCTACTTTTTTCAGAATCTCGAACAACTTGCACCATTTTATATTGTCGAACGCTTTTTCCAGGTCGACAAATCCTATGAAAGTGTCTTGATTTTACTTTAGCCTTGCTTCCATTATTAGCCGTAACGTCAGAATTGCCTCTCTCGTCCCTTTACTTTTCCTAAAGCCAAACTGATCGTCACCTAGCGCATTCTCAATTTTCTTTTCCATTCTTCTGTATATTATTCTTGTAAGCAGCTTCGATGCATGAGCTGTTAAGCTGATTGTGCGATAATTCACACACTTTCAGCTCTTGCCGTCTTCGGAATTGTGTGGATGATGCTTTTCCGAAAGTCAGATGGTATATCGCCAGACTCATATATTCTACACACCAACGTGAATAGTCGTTTTGTTGCCACTTCCCCCAATGATTTTAGAAATTCTGATGGAATGTTATCTATCCTTTCTGCCTTATTTGACCGTAAGTCCTCCAAAGCTCTTTTAAATTCCGATTCTAATACTGGATCCCCTATCTCTTCTAAATAGACTCCTGTTTATTCTTCTATCACACCAGACAAATCTTCACCCTCAGAGAGGCTTTCAATGTATTCTTTCCACCTATCTGCTCTCTCCTCTACGGTCGCAGGTTCGAATCCTGCCTCGGGCATCGATGTTTGTGATGTCCTTAGGTTAGTTAGGTTTAACTAGTTCTAAGTTCTAGGGGACTAATGACCTCAGCAGTTGAGTCCCATAGTGCCATTTTTTTTTTTTTTTTTTTTTTTTTTTTTTTTTTTTTTTGCTCTCTCCTCTGCATTTAACAGTGGAATTCCCGTTGCACTCTTAATGTTACCACCGTTGCTTTTAATGTCACCAAAGGTTGTTTTGACTTTCCTGTATGCTGAGTTTGTCCTTCCGACAATCATATCTTTTTCGATGTCTTCACATTTTTCCTGCAGCCATTTCGTCTTAGCTTCCCTGCACTTCCTATTCATTTCATTCCTCAGCAACTTGTATTTCTGTATTCCTGATTTTCCCGGAACATGTTTGTACTTCCTCCTTTCATCAATCAACTGAACTATTTCTTCTGTTACCCATGGTTTCTTCGCAGCTACCTTCTTTGTACCTATGTTTTCCTTCCCAACTTGTGTGATGGCCCTTTTTAGAGATGTCCATTCAACTGTACTGCCTATTGCGCTATTCCTTATTGCTGTATCTATAGCGTTAGAGAACTTCAAACGTATCTCGTCATTCCTTAGTACTTCCGTATCCTACTTCTTTGCGTATTGATTCTTCCTGACTACTGTCTTGAACTTCAGCTTACTCTTCATCATTACTATATTGTGATCTGAGTCTACATCTGCTCCTGGGTACGCCTTACAATCCAGTATGATTTCGGAATCTCTGTCTGACCATGAAGTAATCTAATTGAAATCTTCCCGAATCTCCAAGCCTTTTCCAAGTATACCTCCTCCTCTTGTGATTCTTGAACAGGGTATTCGCTATTACGAGCTGAAACTTGTTACAGAACTCAATTAGTCTTTCTCCTCCTTCATTCCTTGTCCCAGGCCCATATTCTCCTGTAACCTTTTCTTCTACTCCTTCCCCTACAAGTGCATTCCAGTCGCCCATGACTATTAGATTTTCGTCCCCCTGTACATACTGCATTACCCTTTTAATATCCTCAGACACTTTATCTATCTGTTCATCTTCAGCTTGCGACGTCGGCATGTATACCTGAAGTATCGTTGTCGGTGTTGGTCTGCTGTCGATTCTGATTAGAACAACCCGGTCACTGAACTGTTCACAGTAACACACCCTCTGCCCTACCTTCCTATTCATAACGAATCCTACACCTGTTATACCATTTTCTGCTGCTGTTGATATTACCCGATACTCATCTGACCAGAAATCCTTGTCTTCCTTCCACTTCACTTCACTGACCCCTACTATATCTAGATTGAGCCTTTGCATTTCCCTTTTCAGATTTTCAAGTTTCCCTACCACGTTCAAGCTTCTGACATTCCACGCCCCGACTCGTAGCACGTTATCCTTTCGTTGATTATTCAATCTTTTTCTCATGGTAACCTCCCCCTAGGCAGTCCCCTCCCGGAGATCCGAATGGGGGACTATTCCGGAATCTTTTGCCAATGGAGAGATCATCATGACACTTCTTCAAATACGGGCCACATGTCCTGTGGATACACGTTACGTGTGTTTAATGCAGTGGTTTCCATTGCCTTCTGAATCCTCATGTCGTTGATCATTGCTGATTCTTCCGCCTTTAGGGGAAATTTCCCACCCCTAGGACAAGAGAGTGCCCTGAACCTCTATCCGCTCCTCCGCCCTCTTGGCCGTTGGCAGAATGAGGCTGACTTCTTATGCCGGAAGTCTTCGGCCGCCAATGCTGATTATTTATCAAAATTTAGGCAGTGGCGGGGAATGAAACCGGGACTGAAGACGTTTTGATTATGAATCAAAGACGCTACCCCAGGACACGGGTTCTGTAAGACAAACAAATGATTGCCGGCCGGAGTGGCCGAGCGGTTCTAGGCGCTACAGTCTGGAACCGCGTGATAGCTACGGTCGCAGGTTCGAATCCTACCTCGGGCATGGATGTGTGTGATGTCCTTAGTTAGGTTTAAGTAGTTCTAAGTTCTAGGGGACTGATGACTCAGAAGTTAAGTCCCATAGTGCTCAGAGCCATTTGAACCAAACAAATGATTGCAATTCCAGAAAAAAAATGTATGGTTCATTCAAGAGAAACATCTCCACAAATTCAGAAAATAAATTTTTGGACCACCTCCGTCCCTTATTAAAGCAGTTATTCGGCTTAGCATTGCTTGATAGGGTTGCTGGATGTACTCCTGAGGGATATCGTGCCAAATACTGTCCAACTGGCGCATTAGATCACCAAAATCACGAGACAGTTGGACGGCCCTGCCACAATGTTCCAAATGTTCTCGACTAGAGAGAATCAGGTGATCTTGTTGGCCATGTAGGATTCGGCAACCACTAAGAAGGGCAGCAGAATCTGTGTATGTACTAAATGTAAGGCCAGAATGCCCTGCTATGAATGGTAACGAAACGCGGCCTAGAATACCGTTCACATATCTCTTTGGAGTAAAGGAGCCGCGGTTGATGACTGAATGAGTCCCATTATGAAAAGAAATCGCACTGCAGACCACCACTTCTGATTGTCGAGCCGTATGACAGGCGAGAGTCAGGTTAGTATTCTTCCATTGTCTGGGGCAACCCCAAACAAGTCTTTCGTCGGGGATCGCATTGACTGTCTTCGGTGATGATCCCTGCTCAAACTGAGCCCTGATGATCAATGAAGACGTGTCTGAAGAAACCCTGGACGGCGGTGACTTGCCAACCTGACAGTCGCCGCCATCTGGCTCGACAAGGGTGCCACTTCATTGCATAGCAGGACCCTTTTGGTTGTCATCCCCAGCACCTTTACTGCACAGTCTACGTCGACAATATGTTACGCCCTTCATGGCAAGACAAGACAAGATAATGCCCGCCTGTACACAACGAGACGTTCTACTGCTTGTCTTCGTGCTTGCCAAACCCATCCTTGACCTGCGACCTCGCTGGATCTCTCCCCAAATGAGAACGTTTGAAGTATTACAGGCAGTGCAGTAGTAGGGCAATGGTGGGTTGGTTCAAATGGCTCTGAGCACCATGGGACTTAACATCTGTGGTCATCAGTCCCCTAGAACTTAGAACTACTTAAACCTAACTAACCTAAGGACATCACACACATCCATGCCAGAGGCAGGATTCGAACCTGCGACCCTAGCGGTCACGCGGTTCCAGACTGAAGCACCTAGAACCGCTTGGCCACATCGGCCGGCGGCAATGGTGGGGCTGGCACACATTTGATATCAAATTAATTAAATTGACCCATTAATTACCCCAACCCCTGATGATGTTGGGGGTGCTCCCAGCCAGCATGTGTCTGGGAAATCCCCCCCCCCCTCGCTGAATCACATGACGTCACCAATCAGCCCCCTGCCCCTGGAAATGGCAGGGAAACTCTCTCAGTGTGTGTTGGGGTGTTGGACTCTTTGTAAGGCGAATGCCTGACTGGTAATCGATCCAAAAACACTGCCAAAGTCAATAAATTGGTTGACTAATTAATTTCCAGTCATGTGATTGTGATTTAAGGAATAAAAGGTGGACACAGTAGCTCACCAGTTCCAGTCGCAGTCAGTCTCTGAAAGAATAAGAACCGTGAAGCATCAGTAGCAGCATTTGAGATCCTCATCTGCCTCTCCATCACAGAAGGGCTGTAAAAGCTCACTACGTGTCACTGCTAGTATTACCACATGTAGCAGTTCCTCCTCCTTCTCTTCTTGTCAAGTTCTCTTTCTTTGTTCAACTCCATGTCATTATCCATGAATGCTTATTTTTTCTTCTACTACTTTGTTCATTGGCCTCGGCAGGTCTGGGCCAGGAGCAGCCACTGGCTGGCTGGAGCCTATAGCAAACTTTGGGATCTCAGGACCAGCACTGGTAGCAGCACAGTGGGATCTTGTTGCGCACCCGAGCAGCATGTTGGAGCAGGACAAAGAGCTGCTATTATCTATCCTACTCATTCATGCAGTCGCCTAGAAAGTCCCTGACTCTCAGAAGATCTGTGCTGAGGGGATGTGGTGGATGAGAAGCTGCTAAGGCCTCCCAGTGCTCTACTGCTTTTCACTTCAACTTATAATTTAACACCTAGCAGTTCAAAGTGCTTAAATATTGGTGTAGAAGCATGACTGGATAGTGGCTGGTATGTTGTGTTAGAGACTGAAAATGCATTGAGAAGCTTTAAGGTGTGGTTTACAGAGTTGGAATGGGATGAACTGTGTCATGCTGAACACTACATCAACAACAGATGACCTTCGAGTGTTCTCCCTCTCTGGACGTATACTGTGCTGGTCTAATGCTATCTATAATATTATTGTATAATTGGATCTGGAGGTCGATCTACACTCCTGGAAATTGAAATAAGAACACCGTGAATTCATTGTCCCAGGAAGGGGAAACTTTATTGACACATTCCTGGGGTCAGATACATCACATGATCACACTGACAGAACCACAGGCACATAGACACAGGCAACAGAGCATGCACAATGTCGGCACTAGTACAGTGTATATTCACCTTTCGCAGCAATGCAGGCTGCTATTCTCCCATGGAGACGATCGTAGAGATGCTGGATGTAGTCCTGTGGAACGGCTTGCCATGCCATTTCCACCTGGCGCCTCAGTTGGACCAGCGTTCGTGCTGGACGTGCAGACCGCGTGAGACGACGCTTCATCCAGTCCCAAACATGCTCAATGGGGGACAGATCCGGAGATGTTGCTGGCCAGGGTAGTTGACTTACACCTTCTAGAGCACCTTGGGTGGCACGGGATACATGCGGACGTGCATTGTCCTGTTGGAACAGCAAGTTCCCTTGCCGGTCTAGGAATGGTAGAACGATGGGTTTAATGACGGTTTGGATGTACCGTGCACTATTCAGTGTCCCCTCGACGGTCACCAGTGGTGTACGGCCAGTGTAGGAGATCGCTCCCCACACCATGATGCCGGGTGTTGGCCCTGTGTGCCTCGGTCGTATGCAGTCCTGATTGTGGCGCTCACCTGCACGGCGCCAAACACGCATACGACCATCATTGGCACCAAGGCAGAAGCGACTCTCATCGCTGAAGACGACACGTCTCCATTCGTCCCTCCATTCACGCCTGTCGCGACACCACTGGAAGCGGGCTGCAAGATGTTGGGGCGTGAGCGGAAGACGGCCTAACGGTGTGCAGGACCGTAGCCCAGCTTCATGGAGACGGTTGCGAATGGTCCTCGCCGATACCCCAGGAGCAACAGTGTCCCTAATTTGCTGGGAAGTGGCGGTGCGGTCCCCTACGGCACTGCGTAGGATCCTACGGTCTTGGCGTGCATCCGTGCGTCGCTGCGGTCCGGTCCCAGGTCGACGGGCACGTGCGCCTTCCGCCGACCACTGGCGACAACATCGATGTACTGTGGAGACCTCACGCCCCACGTGTTGAGCAATTCGGCGGTATGTCCACCCGGCCTCCCGCATGCCCACTATACGCCCTCGCTCAAAGTCCGTCAACTGCACATACGGTTCACGTCCACGCTGTCGCGGCATGCTACCAGTGGTAAAGACTGCGATGGAGCTTCGTATGCCACGGCAAACTGGCTGACACTGACGGCGGCGGTGCACAAATGCTGCGCAGCTAGCGCCATTTAACGGCCAACACTGCGGTTCCCTGTGTGTCCGCTGTGCCGTGCGTGTGATCATTGCTTGTACAGCCCTCTCGCAGTGTCCGGAGCAAGTATGGTGGGTCTGACACACCGGTGTCAATGTGTTCTTTTTTCCATTTCCAGGAGTGTATTTATCTGCAACACTCCATTGTCACAAACTTGTTTGGCTTATCCCTTGTGCTTGAAAGACTGAACTGTGGGCTGTCACGTGTCCAAACTGCGTATAAAGACATTCTGAACTATCTCCATATGTATAGTGTGCAAGCAGAGAATTTAGAACAGTTTATCAGTATGGCGTCAAAAGAATAAGCTAAAGGAACTCCCATAGTTTGAGAGAAATACATGCAGAATTTACTGCATATGAGAAACAGTTATCTGGGAAACACTGTTAAAGATGAATCAGTTTGTTTTGTTGTTAATCTAATGCACCCTATGTATCATTGCCGAAATGTAAATAAATTACATATAATCGCAAAACTTTGTTGTATTTTTTGTTTGATCACCCCATCGTTATGTAATGTAAGGTGTGGCCATTGTAGCTCAGTCGGTGATGGTTGTACTCTAGTGGCTACATATACAACCTCTGACAATAAAGTTCGATGAATAGATGAACTATGAATTACAGTTACCTTGCTGTCCTTCGAAATACTCACCTCCCATAACCATGCACTGCTTGGCTCTGTGATACATATCCTGGAAACTTTGCACGAAGTATTCCTTTGGGATGGTGTTCAAAAGCCGCGTCACGTTTCCTTGGATGTCAGGAATATGTCAAATCTCTTTCCTTTCAAAACGAGTTTAAGTCGAGGGAATAGGAAGAAGTCTGGAGGACTGGGACCCGGCGAGTATGTTGGATGTTCAAGTTGCACCACACCTTTTTGGCCAGGAACTGTTTGACGATACTGGCTGTGTGTGGACGAACATTGTCGTGAACAAAAAACCAGAAACCTTGTTGTGCATACTGGGGTCGTACCGTGCTTAGACGTTGCATTAAATGGGTCACAATTTCAACGTACAGTGCAGAATTCAACGTCGTTCCCTCAGGTAGAAGTACCTCGTGGATAATGCCTTGGTCGTGCGGTTCTAAGCGCTCCAGTCCGGAGCCGCGCTGCTGCTACGGTCGCAGGTTCGAATCCTGCCTCGGGCATGGATGTGTGTGATGTCCTTAGGTTAGTTAGGTTTAATTAGTTCTAAGTTTTAGGGGACTGATGAACACAGCAGTTGAGTCCCATAGTGCTCAGAGCCATTTGAACCATTTGATAATGCCTTGATTATCGGAAAGGTGCTGAGCATCGTTTTGATGTCTGATTTTTCGGCTCTGACCTTTTTCCGACTACGTGATGTCGCAGAACGCCATTACATACTTTACTGTTTCGTTTCAGTATCGTACCGGAGACATCAGGTTTCATCCTCAGTGACAATACGGTTCAAGAAATTGGGTGTCGCATCCACCGTTTCGACAAAATCCTGTGAAGCCTCTAAACATGCCTGCTTCTGATCGTCAGTCAAATGATGTGGCAGAAGACGAAAACACCTCTTCCCTAACTCCTGGGTAAGGATCTGTCGCACAGATTCACGGTTCATCTCTAGTTCATCTGCTATCATGCGCACAGTTAACCGACAGTAGTTCGTGATTAATGTCCTCACTTTCTCAATGTTTTCGTCACTGACGGTGGTCGCCAGTCGTCCGCTATGGGGATTGTCAGAAAAAGTTTCGCGGCCTCCTCGAAAATGGGCGAACCACTCTTACACAGACTTCATGGACAGTGCTTGATCTCCATAAACACGTACCAGCATTGGATGCGTTTTTTTTGTGTCTTGCCTAGCATAAACAGAACTTTAAATTGATCCTTTGCTCTTGCATTGTCCTGTTCTCAGTTCAGAACCAATCCACTAAAGAAGTACTTCGTCCAACCCGTCTAACGCCAAACACACACGATCCTCAACTGAACTACGGTGGGGGCAGGTTATAAACACTGGCCGCTACGCAGGTGTAGCGTTGTGAGTCGCCAGTGTTGCCCAATCGACCATTCTGACTTCATTCACCGAACTTTATTGTCAGAGGTTGCATTATTATTACAACACTTCATTTTTCTATAAAAACCGATTGCACACCAAAATCTGACATAGTCGTTATAATGACTGGGTGGGTGAAGCATCAGGACTTTGTTGTAAGTGACTGGCTCTGTGATGATGCGGAAGGAGACTGGCAGAAGAAGAAGAAGAAGAAGAATGGAGTACTCCTGCCCCATAACATAAGAGCGATGATTGTAGGTCTGTCCAACTGTGGAAGACAAATGTTCTCATGTCACTACTAACACACCTGGCTGCAGTTCGCTTTGGCATGTAAGTGTATTTTCGAAAATACTGTTTCAACCAAGTACCAGCTACTGCAAAAGATACAGCAGGGCATTGAAGGTGTAACATACATGATGTTCATTCAAAGGAGTCAAATTCCCTCACCAGAAAAGTAAAGACAAACACAGTGTCCATATGTGCTGATGTTGCTGTGTAAAACAAAGATCAATTTCTACAATATTTATATTTTGGTCGTCATATGGGTATTGACGTCTTTTATATGAGTCAGACGTATTCCAGAATCCCAAAACAGTTGGTGAGGGATAATGCAAATCTCATTATAGCTTTCAGACAAGACTGTTAGAACTAACATGTCACTCAGTGATTTTGCAAGGATATGTGCAGATTCCTGTAATTACATACAGTACAGGTTTTTGTTATTGACAAATCAAGAAAAATGAATGACAGTAGGTAAAGATAGAACATCCACAATATATATATATATATATATATATATATATATATATATATATATATATATATATATATATACGCATTTTCTGCCTATGCACACCTATCCTCTCGGCTGAATGCTTGACACGCATGGGATCTTATTCACTGTTTGATCTATACTGATATACTCATTTACTAATCCCATATTTCATAGCTCGCTCTCTCTCTCTAGAGAGAGAGAGACAGAGAACTATGAAATATGGGATGAGTACATCAGTATAGATCAGTGAATAAGATCCCATGTGTGTCAGGCATTCAGCCAAGAGGAGAGGTGTGCAAAGGCAGAAAATGCGTCTGTAAGTAGATGGAAAAATTTAGTCTCTCGAACATAAAGAGAAGTATGCCCAGACCCTTCCAAGACTTATCAACAAATTAGATGCTAGAGCTACGAATCTAGAGATGTACAACTGCAACATTCTGAGAAAGAAAGTAGGCAAGTTAGTGGTAAAGGTTGATGGAATTGAGAAGAAAGTACATGACATAACTCTAAGGTTGAGTGAAATGTATGTAAGGTACAGCCTGTGAAACAGCTAGCTTAATATATATCAAGGTGTCAACTAAGCATAAGGTCATCACTGAAGGGAAAGTCGCTCTAGAGAAATTACAGTTGCTAAGGTTGGGGCATTTGGATGGAGAGCAGACACTGTGAGAAAAGTTTAAACTACTTACTGAATCTCTAGATGAACTCTCAGCAAAATTACCGACGATGACGCTATTGCTTGCTTCATTAACCGTCACAGCAATGCTAGGGTAGACAAAACCGTGTGTGTCAGTTGTGAAAAACCATAAATGTTGGCCACATTGACTATAACATTCAATTGCAGATAATATTGACTATTTTTCTTGTACAGTTAGAGTATACGACATTGCATGTGAACCTTGGCTGACGGGTGGATCCTTAATGCATCTCCTTACATATATGCTTCTTCATAAATGTAAGGAGGGACATCATGCACAGATGCCCACGCAAGCAGGTATTGAAGTTTTGGTAGGAATGAAAATTGTAGAACACGCGTCTTCTGTTGGTGAAGTATCGTTGTATCTCTTCTGACAGTAGCAAGTCTCCAGATTGGTCAAAAGAGTAGATGTTATTTGTATTTTTCTTAACATGCGCCACCCAGTGGGTTCCTGGTCCTCCAACAACATCTAAATTTGCAGTTCCACATTCTCCGATTCTAACTTCGTAAACCACATTTTAACACTTCTCAATGCAATTTCAATCTCTACCACTACACACCAGTCACTGTCCACTTATGCTTCTACACCAATATTTAAGTACTTGGAACCGCTAACTGTTAAATTATAATTTGAAGTGAAAAGTAGTAGAGTATGGGAGGCATTGGCGGCTTCTCATCCACCACATCCCCACAGCACAGATCTTCTGAGAGTCAGGGACTTGCTAGGTGTCTAAATAAATGAGTGGGATAGATAATACACTCCTGGAGATGGAAAAAAGAACACATTGACACCGGTGTGTCAGACCCACCATACTTGCTCCGGACACTGCGAGAGGGCTGTACAAGCAATGATCACACGCACGGCACAGCGGACACACCAGGAACCGCGGTGTTGGCCGTCGAATGGCGCTAGCTGCGCAGCATTTGTGCACCGCCGCCGTCAGTGTAAGCCAGTTTGCCGTGGCATACGGAGCTCCATCGCAGTCTTTAACACTGGTAGCATGCCGCGACAGCGTGGACGTGAACCGTATGTGCAGTTGACGGACTTTGAGCGAGGGCGTATAGTGGGCATGCGGGAGGCCGGGTGGACGTACCGCCGAATTGCTCAACACGTGGGGCGTGAGGTCTCCACAGTACATCGATGTTGTCGCCAGTGGTCGGCGGAAGGTGCACGTGCCCGTCGACCTGGGACCGGACCGCAGCGACGCACGGATGCACGCCAAGACTGTAGGATCCTACGCAGTGCCGTAGGGGACCGCACCGTCACTTCCCAGCAAATTAGGGACACTGTTGCTCCTGGGGTATCGGCGAGGACCATTCGCAACCGTCTCCATTCCGGCGTGCAGGTCGCCCAATGTGGCGCCGAATGTAATAAGACCTGCGCCAAGGCGGCCGGACCTGCCCCGCGAGGGGCCTCCCGGCCAATGACGCCAAACGCTCATTTCCATTTCCAACCGTCTCCATGAAGTTGGGCTACGGTCCCGCACACCGTTAGGCCGTCTTCCGCTCACGCCCCAACATCGTGCAGCCCGCCTCCAGTGGTGTCGCGACAGGCGTGAATGGAGGGACGAATGGAGACGTGTCGTCTTCAGCGATGAGAGTCGCTTCTGCCTTGGTGCCAATGATGGTCGTATGCGTGTTTGGCGCCGTGCAGGTGAGCGCCACAATCAGGACTGCATACGACCGAGGCACACAGGGCCAACACCCGGCATCATGGTGTGGGGAGCGATCTCCTACACTGGCCGTACACCACTGGTGATCGTCGAGGCGACACTGAATAGTGTACGGTACATCCAAACCGTCATCGAACCCATCGTTCTACCATTCCTAGACCGGCAAGGGAACTTGCTGTTCCAACAGGACAATGCACGTCCGCATGTATCCCGTGCCTCCGGATCTGTCCCCCATTGAGCATGTTTGGGACTGGATGAAGCGTCGTCTCACGCGGTCTGCACGTCCAGCACGAACGCTGGTACAACTGAGGCGCCAGGTGGAAATGGCATGGCAAGCCGTTCCACAGGACTACATCCAGCATCTCTACGATCGTCTCCATGGGAGAATAGCAGCCTGCATTGCTGCGAAAGGTGGATATACACTGTACTAGTGCCGACATTGTGCATGCTCTGTTGCCTGTGTCTATGTGCCTGTGGTTCTGTCAGTGTGATCATGTGATGTATCTGACCCCAGGAATGTGTCAATAAAGTTTCCCCTTCCTGGGACAATGAATTCACGGTGTTCTTATTTCAATTTCCAGGAGTGTAGCATCGTTATCCTACTCCAACATGCTGGTCAGGTGTGTACCACGATCCCACGGTGCTGGTCCTGACAAGCTAAAATTTGCTAAAGTACTGGCAAGCCAATGGTGGCTGCTTCTGGTCCAGACACAGTGGATGTCACTGCTGGTCCAGACTCACCAGAGGCCACTGAACAAAGTGGAAGAGGAAACAATAAGCATTGACAGACAATGGCATGCAGTTGAACAAAGAAAGGGAACTTTATTAAGAAGAAGAGGAGGAGGAACCGCTACATGTGGTAATACTAGCAAAGATATGTAATGACGATTTATTTTTACGCTTCTTCTGCGGTGGAGAGGTAAACGAAAATCGTGACTGTTGATGCTTCATGGTTCTTCTTCTTCCAGTGTCTGACTGGTGCTGGGACCAGTGAGCTACTGTGTCCATCTTATATTCCTTAAATCACGCTCACATGACTGGAAATTAATTAGTTAATCAGTTCATTAACTTCAGCAATATTTGTGGATTCATTCCCAGTCAGGCATTTGCCTTGGAAGGAATTCTCGCATGCACTGGTGCTTAGCACAGCCCTGCTCTTCTGCATCTAGCACCCTGCCCAGTACCACAAGGCCAGCACATGGCTTCTTCTAGTAACTGTGACTCTGGTGGACAGAGTGCGCATGAGAAGGTTTTACAGATAAGTATAGCGCGATCTGTGACAGTGTAAATACATGGTTCCTTTCGATCTCAGAATAAAAGAAAATACTGCAATTGTTTAAGATTGTCTAAATTGTTTAAACAGTATTGTGCACTGCATGTAAATAACAATATTCCAACACCAGGGTCAGTTTGAGGTGTATTGTGATTTTACAAATAAATAAACAATATTCCACACATCCTCTAAATTGTTTAAACACCAGCATCAAATCCCAGGTGTCTTGTGATTTCAGAAAAAAGTAACTAATATTGTTAAACAAATTGTTTAAACAAGGCCTTAGGCACACTATATTAGCTTCCCGTTATGAGGTCCTCCCAGTCCAACACCCCAACACAGACTGAGCGAGTTTTTTCGCCATTTTCTAGCGCAGTGGGGTGGTGGGGGTGGGTGACATCGTAGAGTAGGGGGTATTTCCCAGAGGGCTGGTGGGGTAGCGACACGTGCTGGTTGGGGAGAACTCATATGGAGTAGTTACTTGATCAATTTAATTAATTTGATATCAATTTGATATCATACGTGTCCCAGCTCTGCCATTACCTTACTACTCAGGGCTGTTCAACCATCTTAGGAACTTGTCTATTTGACGTGAATTTGGGCTGAATTTGGCTCAATATTGCTCAGGAGGACAATCAACAACTCTAACAGGCAGTGCCAAGATAAGTAATTGCTTACGTGAGGGCCAGAGGTAGACCAATGCTCGGTATCTGGACTCTGAACACTTCTACAAGAAAAACACGAGCACGTGGTTTATCCTCTATATTTAAGAACACACTGAATTCAAACGCAAATGACCTTCAAAAGAAACAAATAACCAACTTAGTAACTCTGTCCTGACAGGGAAATAAGTTCACAACTGAATGCAATTACTTTGAACTACAAAAGGAAGGCTTTCAGAGTCAGAGTTCGTTCTCTACTGTTTGACTATCAAATGTTTAAAGTCCTCGCACTCCTTGAGAGGCGCACATTGGAACAGATTAACACTTATGTTACAGTCTGTACGAGTTCACAGATCTTACAGTCTGGTCAGGTGAGTCTGACACTATACCAACAGCGAGCCGGTTCGGAGGTTCCTTGGCGGTCGGCGGTGTTGCATTCAGAACAGACTTCGTCTCTCGGCTGGCTTCATCGCGGACGCGGTCCTAAATGCCAGCACGACGGAGATACACTTCTCCCTGACTGGCTGCCGGTGACATTGGGGGATGAAGCCAAAGTATCGTGATGTGAGCGACCTCTCTTGCTCATTTAGACGCCCTCTGTAGTGTGGTCCAGTGTAGACGAAGGCTCTCTGCAGGTGTCACTGCAAATGTCGGAGTCGGCACGTCATGTAGGTCGCAGGGGCTGAGCTGGCAACCAACCCGAGGGCGATGTGCTGACGTGTGGCGTCAGCGCTTTGCGCATTGTTGCCTTGCTCAGTTTGTGTAGTTCTTTCTCTTGACTAAATCATCCAATTTTTCTAAAATTGTAACCATTTGTTAGTCGGTACAAGGACGTCACATCTTGCTATTTCCGCCCCTTTCGAGTAATTCCTTTGTGGTTCATCTCTTATTGTCTTAGAGTGTGTTGGTCCTATTTTACGTGATGGACACAGATATGCTTTGGCAGCCAGCCGAACGTCTTCTCTGTCCCTGTCACTCTAAAGCCCGGTCCACACGCAACGATCTGTCTGCACAGACATCGGCGCAGATGTCTGTACATGCAAATGTGGTGTGTTCACACGACACAAACCCCAATCTACTACTCGCCCGCCATCTGTCGGTGTAGAAAAGAAATATCAGTGGCAAGCGACTGCGCTCCCCGTAAACGTCAAAAATTTAATTCAGTTATTTTGAAATATAGAAATGGAGGAAGTTCTGTTGTGGTCTATGTTCGCAACTTGTGTTGCAAAAAACATTCAGACCAACCGCAGGAAACAGAGAAAGCGGTCAAAATGATGTAGACAGTGGCTGCTAAAGCGAAAGCAGTTTTCTCACGTAAATTTACTGCGAGATTTGAAGGGCGAACCTTAAGAAAGCCAAGCAGATCAAAATACCATAACGTTGGCTGGTGTACTTGATCTACTCCTACTTCAGATCTTCTAGATTTCTGAACTTTGGATAACTCTTTTCGGTAAACAGTTCGCAAACAATTTTTTTTTTTTAATTCTGTTTGCCGAGGCGTCAACTGCTCGCAATTTTTCAATTAGAGCATTGTATGGTGCTGTCTTTTTGTCTCTGTCACTATATTCTTTACTTTTAATCTTCCACAAACATGGGTGGTTTCTATATATTTCAATGAATTCACTGACAAACTCTCGAGAACACTGACGAGTATCAGCCATTTCAATGCCCTGTGCGCACAAATACAAACACTAGACTGAGCAAACAGCTGTTTCGGACCAGATTTGCGGCGATCTCCTGTCCACACGCTCCAACTTGTCTGCGCAGATGCGGTTTGAACCCACAGATTTGAGAAGTTTCTCTCAAACCTCCAACTCCAACTTCCAGGTTTGCACACACCTCAGGTTGGTGCAAATCTTCTGTCCACACGCAACGATCTGTCTGCGCAGATGTGATGTGCGCAGACATTTGCGCAGACAGATCGTTGTGTGTGGACGGGCCTGAAGACTCAGTAAGCTGGTGTATGGTAATTGAAGCTATTCGGGTCCCTGAATGTATCGGTACACTATTAAGTGAATATTTTGTTGTTTTAATCAGTGAATTCGCAGCGTTAAATTTTTCTGTCAACTACATTAGCTGTACACTGTGTGAATATGTGAATATGTGATGTGTTATCAGTATATCACACATCACATATATACATCAGTATATCGGGGGACAAGAAAGGAGCCTCCACGAAGAGTATGTGAATGCAATACACATACTCGGGCGTCCCCTGGGCGGTTGTATACCGGCTGATCCTTTCACTCCAGAAGCAACATGACAATCCTACAGAAAAGGACCTTATCACGCCCAGTAATGACGATTATCTCTGTAAAAATTGAAGGCCTGTCTGCATGCAAAGAACGTCTACTAAAAGACCTCTGTCAGAAAGAGAAATGTGACGTCCTGTGTCTACAAGAAACTCACAGAGATAGCACACTCAAAAGACCCAAGATAAACGGCATGCGACTAGTAGCTGAAAGGCCACAACGACAGTATGGCAGCGCAATCTTTACCAGGCCAAACATACAGATCCTTTCAAGCAGTATAAACGACATCAATGATACTGAAGTGCTAACCATTGAACTTAGTGACTGCACTGTTACATCAGTGTACAAACCACCAACTGTGGACTTTTCCAGCTCCAACGTAAACAATTTTAATAAAGACAGAATTAATTTTGTAATCGGTGATTTCAACAGCCACAGTACGCAGTGGGGCTACCAAGAAGACGACGACAATGGCACGGCTGTGATCTGCTGGGCCGAGCTAAACAACCTAAAACTGATACATGACAATAAACTGCCTGCTTCCTACAACAGTGGCAGATGGGGGAGAGGTTATAACCCGGACCTCATCTTCTTTAGCCATCAAGTAACGTCCCAATGCTCCAAAGGAGTTTGCTCACCAATACCAAACACCCAGCACCGTCCAATAATGTGCCAGATCACATCTGCTGTTAAACCCCATAGCGTACCTTTTCGCCGTAGGTACAATTTTAAGAAAGCAGAATGGTCAACCTTTCAAAACCTCATGGAAGATTCTGTAAACAACCTACCACCTGAACCAAGATTCTACGACAATTTCGTGAAGGCTGTGCAGTGGTGTCCCAAGCAATCGATCCCTAGAGGATGCAGAAGCAATTATGTTGAAGGCCTTACGCCAGAATTAGAGGACCAGTTGCAGAAATACCTGACACTGTTTGACTCAAACCCTCTATCCGCGGAAACTATCACTGCGGGCGAGCAGCTAACCGAGTCACTAGCTAAAACCAGGAGAGAGAAATGGCTGAGGACAATAGAGGAATTGGACATGAAAAGGAGCAGCCAGAAAGCCTGGACACTCCTTAAACGTCTCAACAATGACCCGAATTTCTCGCCAGGACATGCTCCCGTCACAGCCGACCAAATAGCCCACCAGCTTCTCAAGAATGGGAAACCCTACACCAAAATCAGGAAGTCGGAGACCAAAATAGACAGGATTGAACACCAAGAAAATTCAACTCTGACCACCCCTCTCACAATGGCAGATCTGGACAAAGCCATAGCGAAATGCAAGCTAAGGAAGGCCCCGGGCCTGGACGGGATTTTTGTTGAACAGATTAAACACTTTTGTCCCAACGTTAAACAATGGCTACTGAAACTGTTTAACAATTGCATGGAAACACGTCAGATTCCCACAATCTGGAGGAAGGCTAAAGTTATTGCCATTTTAAAACCAGGCAAAAATGCTGATGACCCCAGAAATTTCCGACCCGTATCACTTCTCTGCCACATCTTTAAAATCTTTGAAAGAATACTCCAGGATCGCCTCTCCAGTGCCATAGAACCCTACCTAATCCCCCAACAAGCAGGTTTCCGCCCAGGGAAAAGCGCTACATCTCGGGTAATTAACCTCACGCAGCTGACTGAAGACGGCTATGAGAACCGGAAAATAACCGGTGTCGCCTTTATAGACTTGACAGCCGCATATGACACCGTCAACTTACGTCTGCTAATGAAGAAGCTGTATGCCATTACCAGGGACTTTAAATTCACATCCACAGTTAGAAATCTGTTAGAGAACCGTAGGTTCTCTGTGGAATTCCAAGGGATGCATAGCAGGTGGCGGGCCCAGAAAAATGGTCTCCCTCAGGGCAGCGTACTGGCACCCTTACTTTTCAACATATACACCAATGATCAACCACTGCCAGCTGGTACGGAAAACTATATCTACGCCGATGACCGTGCTATGGCCGTACAGGGTGACTCCTTTGAGGATGTTGAGACAAAGCTCACGGACGCGCTAGACATGCTCTGTCAGTACTACGCCGACAATCAACTCAAGCCGAACCCTAGCAAAACACAAGTTTGCGCCTTCCGTCTCCGTAACAAGCAGCATCCCGTAAGCTGCGTGTCTTCTGGAAGGACACACTCCTCGAACACTGCGTTAACCCCAAATACCTAGGAGTAACCCTAGACAGGGCTCTGACGTATAAACAGCACTGTATTAACACCAAAATGAAGGTGAGCGGCAGAAATAATATTCTTCGGAAAATAACGAACTCCTCCTGGGGCGCAAAGCCAGAGGTAGTGAGGACCACAGCACTAACAGTTTGCTTCCCAGCAGGCGAATATGCAAGCAGTGTCTGGTACAACTCTACCCACGCTAAACAGGTCGACATTGCTCTGAACGAGACCTGCAGGCTCGTCACTGGATGTCTGAAACCGACGCCAACAGACAAGCTCTACCATCTTGCTGGGATTGCACCTCCTGCAGTGCGAAGAGAAGCGGCAGCCTATAGTGAAAGAGCGAGGCCTGAGATTGCAGAGAGCCACCTCCTCCACAAAACTCAGCCAGCCACCAAACGCTTGAAATCTAGACGCAGTTTTCTCAGAGCAACCGAAGATTTTAGCGACCAACCTGGATCTAGGGTGGAGAGATGGAAGCGGTCGGGAGAAGGGCACTGGATGGAACCAAAGGAAGAATTGGCACCAGGTTACGATGAGGACTGGGTGGTCTGGAGATCACTAAACAGGCTACGCACCAACACTGCACGGTCAAGAGATAACCTTCTGAAGTGGGGATATTCTACTACATCTAATCTCTGCGACTGTGGAGAGGTGCAGACGACCCAGCACATGTATAACTGCCCTGAATGTCCTTCACACTGCGCTCTAGAAGATCTGATGTTGGCAACCCCAAATGCTGTCGACGTAGCCCGCTTATGGGCCAAATGCCTATAACATTTTGTTTCTGTGCACACATATTTGTATATATATTTATATATTTTTTTTCATATGCCTGTAATTAATTTTTTTCTGTGTGCTATTCACTTTTTTATATTCCTGTATCCATGGTGCTTCTGACACGAATAAAAAAAATCAGTATATCCATAAATACTGTCAGCTTAAATATTATAGTTTCACTGTGTTATTATTATAATTCCCGTTTGAGGGTTAGGTATTACAGTTATTGTAGTTTCATGTTACACGGAACCAGCAACAGCCCATACACACATATTTACGGTATTGTACCCCCACCTGCTTTTTAATGAAATGTATTGTATCCCTCAACAGTCGCTGTAAAACAAAAACAATATGCATAAACGTAGCTGCAGCTTATTACAGACAGACGTAACTATATAAGTAGAAATCGTTTCTCATTTGCGTTTTATTACTGTTAACGCTTATATTCATGCAACACACATAAGTATTGCTGCGTACGATATAAAGAATGCAAAACTCGACTGCCACATAAGCTCATAGTAACGTATGATATACAACATATATAACAGTAAAAACGCTAGTCACTGGAATATTGCTGTAGCTATCTATGTATGCAGATATTTGGATCATTTTTGGTTCGACTTGCAAATAGAAATCAGCTGTTCAGTGGCATTATGGTGAGTGCACCCTGTCGTAATGTTGTAAGTTGACTGTTAATGTAACATGAAAGAGATCAGTGTCCGATACATTTTTACTGTTGACGGTGTGCTCTGTATTACTATTTGACAACGGGTAACACCGTATAAATGCAATATAGCTATTTATTTCGTGATACGCATTGACACGGTCTATTACAATACTTTATGTCGTACTTTTATTCCCAGTCATGAATCATGGATTTTATCTGCTCTCGTAACCTAGTGTACACATTTTAGGTACGTGGCCTCTTATGGCGCGTGTTTTTCGTAATCATGTACACCAATCAGAGGTATATTAACAGTTCAGTCTGTAATGCTGTTCATGCATACTGTCCATTGGCGTATATGATGGGCCGCAACTGGTTGTATAATAAAGAAATTTTTATCAAGGACTCTTGGTGGTCAATAATGACTTATTTTTAAATATAACCAGTTTCATCAAACTCATTCACTCACCCGCTTCAATGGAGAACGTTCGTATGAGAGTTTCCTGTAATTTATACTTATATCGTTATCCAAGTATAGTGTATGCCTGTGGTTTGTGCGAGACCAAGTTTTCAGATCTTGATTGATTCTTGTGTATACACTCCTGGAAATTGAAATAAGAACACCGTGAATTCATTGTCCCAGGAAGGGGAAACTTTATTGACACATTCCTGGGGTCAGATACATCACATGATCACACTGACAGAACCACAGGCACATGGACACAGGCAACAGAGCATGCACAATGTCGGCACTACTACAGTGTATATCCACCTTTCGCAGCAATGCAGGCTGCTATTCTCCCAGGGAGACGATCGTAGAGATGCTGGATGTAGTCCTGTGGAACGGCTTGCCATGCCATTTCCACCTGGCGCCTCAGTTGGACCAGCGTTCGTGCTGGACGTGCAGACCGCGTGAGACGACGCTTCATCCAGTCCCAAACATGCTCAATGGGGGACAGATCCGGAGATGTTGCTGGCCAGGGTAGTTGACTTACACCTTCTAGAGCACCTTGGGTGGCACGGGATACATGCGGACGTGCATTGTCCTGTTGGAACAGCAAGTTCCCTTGCCGGTCTAGGAATGGTAGAACGATGGGTTTAATGACGGTTTGGATGTACCGTGCACTATTCAGTGTCCCCTCGACGGTCACCAGTGGTGTACGGCCAGTGTAGGAGATCGCTCCCCACACCATGATGCCGGGTGTTGGCCCTGTGTGCCTCGGTCGTATGCAGTCCTGATTGTGGCGCTCACCTGCACGGCGCCAAACACGCATACGACCATCATTGGCACCAAGGCAGAAGCGACTCTCATCGCTGAAGACGACACGTCTCCATTCGTCCCTCCATTCACGCCTGTCGCGACACCACTGCAGGCGGGCTGCACGATGTTGGGCGTGAGCGGAAGACGGCCTAACGGTGTGCGGGACCATAGCTCAGCTTCATGGAGACGGTTGCGAATGGTCCTCGCCGATACCCCAGGAGCAACAGTGTCCCTAATTTGCTGGGAAGTGGCGGTGCGGTCCCCTACGGCACTGCGTAGGATCCTACGGTCTTGGCGTGCATCCGTGCGTCGCTGCGGTCCGGTCCCAGGTCGACGGGCACGTGCACCTTCCGCCGACCACTGGCGACAACATCGATGTACTGTGGAGACCTCACGCCCCACCTGTTGAGCAATTCGGCGGTACGTCCACCCGGCCTCCCGCATGCCCACTATACGCCCTCGCTCAAAGTCCGTCAACTGCACATACGGTTCACGTCCACGCTGTCGCGGCATGCTACCAGTGTTAAAGACTGCGATGGAGCTCCGTATGCCACGGCAAACTGGCTGACACTGACAGCGGCGGTGCACAAATGCTGCGCAGCTAGCGCCATTTGATGGCCAACACCGCGGTTCCTGGTGTGTCCGCTGTGCCGTGCGTGTGATCATTCCTTGTACAGCCCTCTCGCAGTGTCCGGAGCAAGTATGGTGGGTCTGACACACCGGTGTCAATGTGTTCTTTTTTCCATTTCCAGGAGTGTAGTAAGGTGCCTTGAAGATGACCCTTGTGGTATACACTCATACTCCTCCCTCATCAACGATCGTCTTTTGGTTTAATTTCGCGAGACATTACGTTGCTTCATGATGGTAGTTTTCGGATAGGGTATTGTCTTTGAGGTGTTGCATCGTTGCTGTAGTTTTTTTTTTTCTTTTGTATGAGAACGACAAGAAAGTTGTCTTTCGCTTCCTGTGCACCATACAAGAAGGAAGTGTTATGTATACTGCTCTAGGCGTTCCCACGCCTTTTCGGAAAGCTTGTCTCGGAATAAACAGGTGAGCTCTTAACATAAACACCGTCTTCCACATTCTTTATTCGACAGTGTGGGGCAAACACGAGGGGCGTTTGTAAAGTCCGTGCAAAAATAAAAATTACTTACGTGTTTGGGGTAACCCTTTTCTATTTTTCGACATAGTCTCCTTTTAGATTTATACACTTCGTCCAACGCTGTTGTAATTTGTTGATCCCTTCGGAATAAAGTACGCAAAACAGCTATTAGTTGCTGCAATCACCTCCTCATTTGAATAAAATCTTTGTCCCGCCAGTCATTTCTTCAAACTGGGGAACAAATAGTAGTCTGACGGAGCCAAGTCTGGAGAATAGGGGGGATGTGAATCGAGTTGGAAGCCTATTTCCATTAATTTTGCGATCACAACTGCTGAGGTGTGTGCTGGTGCATCGTCGTGATGGAAAAGGACTTTCTTGCGGTCCAATCGCCGGCGTTTTTCCTGCAGATCGGCTTTCAGACGGCCCAGTAACGATGAATAATATTCACCTCTAATAGTTTTACCCTTTTCCAGATAGTCGATGAGGATTATTCCTTGCGAATCCCAAAAGACAGTCGCCATAACCTTTCCGCCCGAAGGAATGGTCTTCGCCTTTTTTGGTGCAGATGCTCCCTTGGTAACCCATTGTTTCGATTGTGGTTTGGTCTCAGGAGTATAGTAATGTATCCATGTTTCATCTACAGTGACTAAACGACGCTTAAAGTCCTGCGGATTCTTCCTGAACAACTGAAAACCATCCTTGCAACACTTCACACGATTCTGTTTTTGGTCAAGCGTGAGCAATCGCGAAACTCACCTTGCGGATAGCTTTCTCACGTCCAAATGTTTATTCAAAATATTATGTACCCGTTCATTCGAGATACCCAAAGCGCTCTAGCAATCTCACGAACCTTAACTCTCCTGTCATCCATCACCATATCATGGATTTTATCAATGATTTCTACAGACGTAACCTCCACAGGGCGTCCAGAACGTTCAGCATCACTTGTGCCCATATGGCCACTCCGAAAATTTGGAACCCACTTATTAACTGTTCTAACCGGAGATGCAGAGTCACTGTAATGTTTATGAAGCTTCTCTTTAGTCTCCTGAGGCGTTTTGCATTTCATACAGTAATGTTTAATCACCACACGAAATTCTTTTTCATCCATTTTTTGACAGTCACTCCACTTCCTTGAATCACACGAACGACACACACAAAGAAACAGACCAATACGGCTGAAACTTGGTGTGCGTTCTTTCCAAAGATGCTACTAACCAAACATGACGTCGATACGCGCTGGTGGTGCCATCTCTCGGACTTTGCACGGACTAGTGGATACGATTGTACGTGAATGTATGAATACAGCCACACGCTGTGCATATGCAATAGGATGGAGCAACTCCCCATATAGCCGGCCGAACCTTGGAGCACGTTTACACAACCTTCGCACCAGACAGAGCTGTTAGCAGGGGTCAAGACGGTCGCGACCCTAGCTGGCCACCCACGTTACCTCATTTGTCAGTGTGCGATTACCTTGGGTGGGAAGCCCTCAAGTCGAAGGTGAATCGCAACAACGCTCATAGCGCTCCAGAACTGCAGCAGAACATTTCGGACGAGACTGCAGCGATCCCAGCCGTCTAGCTTCGATCCGCCCTCAGTAACTTGCCGGCCAGGACCCAGAAGTGTCAAGAGATGAAAAGGTGGTCACTTCCAACATCTGCTGTAGTCAGGTTAGTACAGGGCTATTACAAATGATTGAAGCGATTTCATAAATTCACTGTAGCTCCATTCATTGACATATGGTCACGACACACTACAGATACGTAGAAAAACTCATAAAGTTTTGTTCGGCTGAAGCCGCACTTCAGGTTTCTGCCGCCAGAGCGCTCGAGAGCGCAGTGAGACAAAATGGCGACAGGAGCCGAGAAAGCGTATGTCGTGCCTGAAACGCACTCACATTAGTCAGTCATAACAGTGCAACGACACTTCAGGACGAAGTTCAACAAAGATCCACCAACTGCTAACTCCATTCGGCGATGGTATGCGCAGTTTAAAGCTTCTCGATGCCTCTGTAAGGGGAAATCAACGGGTCGGCCTGCAGTGAGCGAAGAAACGGTTGAACGCGTGCGGGCAAGTTTCACCCGTAGCCCGCGGAAAATTGGCTCATGCCACAACTGGAGACCGACAGCGCCGATTTCATCTTTCAACAGGATGGTGCTCCACCGCACTTCCATCATGATGTTCGGCATTTCTTAAACAGGAGATTGGAAAACCGATGGATCGGTCGTGGTGGAGATCGTGATCAGCAATTCATGTCATGGCCTCCTCGCTCTCCCGACTTAACCTCACGCGATTTCTTTCTGTGGGGTTATGTGAAAGATTCAGTGTTTAAACCTCCTCTACCAAGAAACGTGCCAGAACTGCGAGCTCGCATCAACGATGCTTTCGAACTCATTGATGGGGACATGCTGCACCGAGTGTGGGAGGAACTTGATTATCGGATTGATGTCTGCCGAATCACTAAAGCGGCACATATCGAACATTTGTGAATGCCTAAAAAAACTTTTTGAGTTTTTGTATGTGTGTGCAAAGCATTTTGAAAATATCTCAAATAATAAAGTTACTGTAGAGCTGTGAAATCGCTTCAATCATTTGTAATAACCCTGTATTGTACTTCCTGTCCTCTGCTGTGTTTCTTTGTACCCTGGAACTCTGTTATCCGGGCAACTTTTATTTGCCCCACCCTGTATAAATCAAATCTGTCATTTTTCTGTTCTATTATTTTGTTTGACGACATCGCCGTTTTCCTGGAGCAAAGCAAAAACAGTGTGATGACGCCATTTCAAAGTAAAAAGTAATGTCATACTCTGAAAGACGAAGATACAGGCGTAGACACGTAAAACCAGATAAATGATAAGAGCTGTTATAAGCTACGACAACTGCCTTGCCGCAGTGGATACGCCAGTTCCCGTCGGATGACAGAAGTTAAGCGCTGTCGGGCGTGGCCGGCATTTGGATGGGTGACCATCCGAGCCGCCAGGCGCTGTTGCCATTTTTCGGGGTGCACTCAGCCCCGTGATGCTAATTGAGGAGCTACTCGACCGAATAATGATCCGGTCAAAGAAAAAAACCATCATGACGACTGGGAGAGCGGTGTGCTGACCACAAGCCCCACCTATCCGTATCTCCAGCTGAGGATCATACAGAGACCGGATGGTTCCGATGGGCCACTTGTGGCCTGAAGACGCTTTTGCTTTGTTATAAGCTACACTGCTGGACATTAAAATTGCTACAACGTGAAGATGGCATACAATAAACGCCAAATAACTTGAAATGTTTTTACGACATTCTTGAATATGTGAATTTCAGCATGATAACTACCCCTGGGGGAGAAACAAAATGGTTAGATTGTGTTTCAGATACGAAACTAAATTATTACTACGTAGTGGTCGAAATTTTAGAATATGTTACTAAATTGCACTTCAGTGTAGCATCTACTCATTAAAGAAATCACAACCCTTTGAACTACTCCTGAGTGCAGCATTTGCATCCACACATACGATTATTATAAAAGTGGCTGTGTGTACGTTCCACATCTCTTCCTAAACCACTGGACCGATTTCAGTCAACCTTGGTACACATTTCTTTCACTGTCCGGCAACAATCGTTGTGGGGGAAGAACTACCTGCCTATCATAGTCTAGGAGATGTTGTTGTTGTTGTTGTTGTTGTTGTTGTTGTTGTGGTCTTCAGTCCTGAGACTGGTTTGATGCAGCTCTCCATGCTACTCTGTTCTGTGCAAGCCTCTTCATCTCGCAGTACCTACCGCAACCTACATCCTTCTGAATCTGCTTAGTGTATTCATCTCTTGGTCTCCTTCTACGATTTTTACCCTCCACGCTGGCCTCCAATACTAAATTGGTGATCCCTCGATGCCTCAGAACATGTCCTACCAACCGATCCCTTCTTCTAGTCAAGTTGTGCCTCAAACTTCTCTTCTCCCCAATCCTATTCAATACTTCCTCATTAGTTATGTGACCTACCCATCTAATCTTCAGCATTCTTCTGTAGCACCACATTTCAAAAGCTTCTATTCTCTTCTTGTCCAAACTATTTATCGTCCATGTTTCACTTCCATAAATGGCTACACTCCATACAAATACTTTCAGAAATGACTTCCTGACACTTAAATCTATACTCAATGTTAACAAATTTCTCTTCTTCAGAAACGCTTTCCTTGCCATTGCCAGTCTACACTTTATGTCCTCTCTACTTCGACCATCAGCAGTTATTTTGCTTCCCAAATAGTAAAACTCCTTTACTACTTTAAGCGTCTCATTTCCTAATCTAATTCCCTCAGCATCACCTGACTTAATTCGACTACATTCCATTATCCTCGTTTATCCGCTTTTGTTGATGTTCATCTTATATCCTCCTTTCAAGACACTATCCATTCCGTTCAACTGCTCTTCCAAGTCCTTTGCTGTCTCTGACAGAATTACAATGTCATCGGCGAACCTCAAAGTTTTTATTTCTTCTCCATGGATTTTAATACCTACTCCGAATTTTTGTTTTGTTTCCTTCACTGCTTGCTCAATATACAGATTGAATAACATCGGGGAGAGGCTACAACGCTGTCTCACTCCCTTCCCAACCACTGCTTCCCTTTCATGCCCCTGACTCTTATAACTGCCATCTGATTTCTGTACAAATTGTAAATAGCCTTTCACTCCCTGTATTTTACCTCTGCCACCTTCAGAATTTGAAAGAGAGTATTCCAGTCAACATTGTCAAAAGCTTTCTCTAAGTTACAAATGCTAGAAACGTAGGTTTGCCTTTCCTTAATCTTTCTTCTAAGATGAGTCGTAGGGTAAGTATTGCGTCACGTGTTCCAACATTTCTACGAAATCCAAACTGACCTTCCCCGAGGTCGGCTTCTACTAGTTTTTCCATTCTTCTGTAAAGAATTCGCGTTAGTATTTTGCAGCTGTGGCTTATTAAACTGATAGTTCGGTAATTTTCACATCTGTCAACACCTGCTTTCTTTGGGATTGGAATTATTATATTATAAATGTATTAAAACTTCATGCATGATACGGATTTTTACCTGTATGTCAGAGTTAATGACGTCATGTCTCTTGAGTTATGTTTGGTACAATGGTGTATTTGTGTAGGTACAGCCAGAGGCGATGTGGATACTGTCTGCGAAATATGCTGCGAATAGAGTTACTACTAAAGAAGAAATAAATTTAAACGTCATGCATAATACGGAAGTTTTTCACGCATCTCAGTGTTTATGACGCCATATCTCCTAGACTCCCCCCATGAACCACGGACCTTGCCGTTGGTGAGGTGGCTTGCGCGCCTCAGCGATACAGATAGCCGTACCGTAGGTGTAACCACAACGGAGGGGTATCTGTTGAGAGGCCAGACAAACGTGTGGTT
Organism: Schistocerca cancellata; assembly: GCF_023864275.1. NCBI lineage: Eukaryota > Metazoa > Arthropoda > Insecta > Orthoptera > Acrididae > Schistocerca > Schistocerca cancellata. Next base: position 96,845,543 of record NC_064626.1, read on the forward strand.
CCTGAAGAGGGGCAGCAGCCTTTTCAGTAGTTGCAAGGGCAACAGTCTGGATGACTGACTAATCTGGCCTTGTAACACTAACCAAAACAAAAGAAAAATTCGGAGTAGGTATTAAAATCCATGGAGAAGAAATAAAAACTTTGAGGTTCGCCGATGAGATTGTAATTCTGTCAGAGACAGCAAAGGACTTGGAAGAGCAGTTGAACGGAATGGATAGGGTCTTGAAAGGAGGATATAAGATGAACATCAACAAAAGCGGATAAACGAGGATAATGGAATGTAGTCGAATTAAGTCAGGTGATGCTGAGGGAATTAGATTAGGAAATGAGACACTTAAAGTAGTAAAGGAGTTTTGCTATTTGGGGAGCAAAATAACTGATGATGGTCGAAGTAGAGAAGATATAAAATGTAGACTGGCAATGGCAAGGAAAGAATTTCTGAAGAAGAGAAATTTGTTAACATCGAGTATAGATTTAAGTGTCAGGAAGTCATTTCTGAAAGTATTTGTATGGAGTGTAGCCATGTATGGAAGTGAAACATAGACGATAAATAGTTTAGACAAGCAGAGAATAGAAGCTTTTGAAATGTGGTGCTATAGAAGAATGCTGAAGATTAGATGGGTAGATCTCATGAGGAAGTATTGAATAGGATTGGGGAGAAGAGAAGATTGTGGCACAACTTGACCAGAAGAAGGGATCGGTTGGTAGGACATGTTCTGAGGCATCAATGGATCACCAAATTAGTATTGGAGGCCAGCGTGGAGGGTAAAAGTCGTAGAGGGAGACCAAGAGATGAATACAGTAAACAGATTCAGAAGGATGTAGGTTGCAGTAGGTACTGGGAGATGAATAAGCTTGCACAGGATAGAGTAGCATGGAGAGCTGCATCAAACCAGTCTCTGGACTGAAGACCAGAACAACAACAACTTTACTGCTTAGACAATTCTACAATCGAGTCAACTTAAGGAGAGCCCTGACAGTTGGCAGCGCTTTTGACAGATTACAACTGCGAAGCGCAAGCAGCTGTAGGCGAAAACAATAGCCGTCTTCCCATATAGACGTTTACAAAATCACGTTGTTGACACGCGAAGCAAAAATTGTTTCTTTATTTCAAACGTGTTTTCACGAATACATGGAAATGAAATTTTTTGGGTATTACACTGCAAACACGATCAATATTTTGTTTTCGTTCGTAATAGAAAATTGGCAAAATGAGTACTCGGGCAATGCCAGGTTTTCAGCTAGTATTAAATAAAAGTTAATCACATCTTACACTGCACCTGAGTGCAGCATTTGCAAATTAAATAAAAATTAATTGGAGTGCCATCAGTAAGAATTTAAGGAGGTTAGTCATAAATATTTGTTTGTGGCTGCAAAAAGCCTTTGGACCATGGTTATTCAAACGCAATTTACAAAGTGCATTCATCCCTAAGAAAAGGAAATAATTATTTGCCCATTGTCAATTACAGAGTTCTAAGGGTTGTTCTCAGGGTATTTAAATCGAGGTAACTATGAGACAAAGAGAACTTTGATGCGAGATATGGCATATTGTAGCAAATCTGGTTCAGGAGGAGGTCGAGTGGATCACATGAACAACTTTTATAGTCCTGTCCTCAGTTGCGCGCAATATTACGGTATATTAATAATTTTGATTTATGGACCGTCTGACAGCAACTGAATAAAACACAATTTTAGTGCCATACGCGTTTCGCCTTTATTTTCTGCAAGGCATCATCAGTGGCAGGTTGCGTGGACAATTTCCTACATATTGCGCTCCTGTTGCATTTTTGGTGTTGCTCTTCTTCTTGGCGTTCATAAGAAGAAGAACAACACCAAAAATGCAACAGAAGCGCAATATGTATGAAATTGTCCACGCAACCTGCCACTGATGATGCCTTGCAGAAAATAAAGGCGAAACGCGTATGGCACTAAAATTGTGTTTTATTCAGTTGCTGTCAGACGGTCCATAAATAAAAATTATTAATATACCGTAGGATACATGAAACTTATTTATTTAAATGAGTGTGGCTGTTCTTAAATTGCTGAATGACTGAGAAGCGAAACTTCTACGTTATTTGATTCTGAAACAGCTGAGTGAAACTGAACGTACTGAGCTTACTTTCTCTTTATTTTTTCTTGTCATGTCAACACTGACCCACAATATCCTAGCGAAAAAAAAATTACAACCTAACTTCAAATAATTAATACACAAGAATGGCCCTGAATAAGAAGCAATCCTGACGATAACCTATACATTTCATTAAGCACTTACCTTAGAAAAATCTTCATTGCGCGAACTACTGCAATACAGCTGTAACGTCTACGCTCTCGCGTACGTTAACTCTTTAAAGCCTGTACTATGATAAGTTGACGGGCTTCACCTTATAAGAAAGGATTTTAGTAAATATGTTGACCGCGTGTACCTGAATGGAGGCAAAATCAGACTTACACCCACTCAGTAACAACAATGATACGTCAAGCAAGTCTAAAGTGCAACTACACATTACGATGGATAAGAAAAATACACAGCAGATGCTACCAATTGTTAATAATACGGTCGCCAGCCTAATTAGGCATTAAGTGAGTTTTTTCCTTGTACAAGTGGATGTATGTACAAGCATAATAACACGTAGTAATACTGCATTATATGGTAAATTTTAGAACCAGAAAAATCTACTGAACTAAAATTTTCACTTTCTGTGCTAATTTGGACAAGCTGTTAATTCACAACATTACACTACAACGATTACTACAAACTACGTTTAGTCTATTGATCCGACTGAAATCGGGCATAGGTTACCCTAGAAACAGCACTTTTGAAACACACATACAATGTCAATTTTAAGAAGGGTAAAACACTGATAAATTTAGGTTCTATATTGACTTTAACTTTGCTGGTCAAAGCAGTTCAGCACACTTCAGGATTCAAATGAATAGAAAAGAAAGAAAGGAGAAGGGGGGGGGGGACCCTGAAACTGTTGTTATCACTGTAGTGAAAGTTTGATCATTGAGAGCCTTAAGCATTCTAGATTTCCAATATATGATTTACCACTCTTTTTGTTTTATTTCCTGTTCATTTAACTACCGTTATTTTTGTCTCAATTTAAATAAACTTTATTACTAAACCAATTTCAATATTATCTTCCAACTTGGTCAGACCTATATTATTCGTCCAGTATTTCCTTAACAACAAAGTTCTTTAAACATCATTCTAATATAGGTAGGTCTGCAGGTAATTATTATTAACATAAACTTTAAATCTTCATCTTGGGATACTCGGATTGCACAACATGTGGAAAGGACCCTGTCTAGGTTAGTTGTGAGGATGATTAATTGATAGGACAGTTCTGGTAAAATTTAAGTTATTATTGAACAGTATGTAGCAAAAGTAACACTGGTCCACACGAATACAGTACTGAAAGTTTCAACCTGTTCCTATCGATGAGGCGGTCGGCAGGCGGCGAGATGGCGAAGCACAAAGCACACGTGCAATTACAGCAATGGCTCATGAAATATCGGCACTTTACTTCTTCATGGCGTCGCAATGCTTTTCCATTTAGTGCCTATGGAATATTGTCATGCTGTATAAACGTCGGAAACAGCGCATCCGAGGCTCAACGAAACCACTTTTTCCAGGAGAGCCTCCTGGATCCAGCCCGTGTTTCTCAGATCGATGCCCAACTCCGACTACTACTACTGCTGAGCCCATTGTGCCGTACCGTGCCCGTGTGCATTTTCCCGCGCTCGCCTACCTCCACCTTTTCCTGCTCCCCTACAGACAGGGTATTCACCAAAGGTTTTACATTCGAGATATTCTAATACATTACCTACGTATGGACCAGGCATACAATTACATCTTTCACATCTTACAATATTTCCAACATTAGGTACACTTCCCTTCGATTACAACATTACTTGAAATTTGACATAAATATTAAAATTTACATCGAAATTTGGTTATAGCTTTTTCAACATAATGTCATGAAACAAAAAAGAAATGAAACCAGAATATCGATTATACTAATTTATCGAAATTCAGAAGACAAAAATTTATTACATATACACTAGGATAACGTTATTGTTGTTACACAGCGAGCGTCGATACTGCCAGCTAAATGAAAGATTCTAATTGCTAAGGCCACTAACTACTAACAGGCACGTGGTTAGCAAAGGAAATATTTTGTTGAAAACCAAATAACGTATTGTTTACCCTAATAATTTGACATCCAGTACAAAGATAATCATTAATAATTTTCAATTTCCAAGTCGGATACTTTCAGATCGTTAGCCTACGCTAAAACTTCAGACCTCTACCCTCCACCAATGCGAACTTCTCACATTTAACTTCCATCACTGCTGGCTGTTCACCTCCAACTGCCCAACAGTACTTCCATCACTGCTGGCGACTATCTTCCAACTGCCCAACAGTACTGGCGATTAACTTCCAACGAGTCCAACTAGCCACAGAGTCTCTTACAAAGAAAGCGCAGTCAGAGATCCAATGCAAAGCGCTACACAGCGCTGCCAACACAGAAGCAGTCCACTTAACAACCACAACACGCACACATATTCCTAGGAATTCATTGAAATTTGGACATGATAAATACTTAACTTTGGAAACAAGTAGTGTCTACTCAAATGACATGAACTTGATGCTGTCGCTGACTCCTAGAACATTTAGCACTTCTTTGCAATCTGTTAGTTTCACATCAGAGAGGGTAGGTTCAAATGGTTCAAATTGCTCTGAGCACTATGGGAGGTCATCAGTGCCCTAGACTTAGAACTACTTAAACCTAACTAACCTAAGGACATCACACACATCCATGCACGAGGCATGATTCGAACCTGCTACCGTAGCAGCAGCGCGTTTCCTGACTGAAGCGCCTAGAACCGCTCGGCCACAACGGCCGGCGAGTGGGTGGGTTGTTTGGGGGGGGAGGAGACCAGAGAGCGAGGTCATCGGTCTCATCGGATTAGGGAAGGACGGGGAAGGAAGTCGGCCGTGCCCTTTCAGAGGAACCATCCCGGCATTTGCCTGGAGCGATATGGGGAAATCAAGGAAAACCTAAATCAGGATGGCCGGACGCGGGATTGAACCTCCGTCCTCCCGAATGCGAGTTCAGTGTGCTAGCCACTGTCTTTAACATGACATAATGCTCAATGTATGTTCTAGTCACCCGCAGCTGGATCTGTACTTCGACGATACTGTCGTCGTAAGTTGTAACGCCGGAAATGCATATCCTCCTATTTCCATTTATTGTACTATAAATTTGTTTTCCTTATTTTTGTTACCTGAATATATAACATTTCTGTGTCTTCGTATATTGTAATTGTTTTACTATTTGTATATATATATATACAAGACATTTTTACCAGTTTTAATAAATTACTGTCTCTCATTGATGTATTCACGATAGTTAGGAATTGCTGTGGTCCGTAGCCGGCCATGAATCGGAGAGCATTTCCCACGCTGCCTGGCTAGGTGAAGAAGCGACCATATGTCCTGCGTAGTGGGGTGGGGCTCGGCGCTGGACCGTACCAACAAGCGTCAGCCTGGGAAATATACATGACGGAAGTACCGCCATCTTGGCGCCAAAGTCACCGATTTTGTTTATTTATATTTAATAATTAAAGTCATTTATGACAACACGAATACTAGGAGGAGCCTCTGGATGTTTAAAGGTATTTATCATAATTTTGCCTCGTTAAAATTCACACCCGTTCATTAACAAATGCATATCTCACTAAGTACGAACTTCATCGGAAATCCACGAACTGTGACGAAACTAGTAAGAGATACAGACTGCGCGCCAAAGTCGTCAGTCGGCGTTAAGAGCTCTTCCTGTCTTGTTCGATGGTAGCCATGCTCTCGGTTACGAGTAGTTCGTAACATGAGTGTTTCATTATTGATCTAATAGGAATAAAAGTGATATTACGGCATTCTGAATGTTAATTTAGAGTAAATAGATACCCCAAAGTTGATCGACAGCTATTTCAGATAATTAGCTTCCACCGACAGAGACATCCAATGCGCCAGTGAAGAATCTGCACGGGACGACATTTATGAGAGCTGCACCGCGCACAGGTAGGAGGGAATCAGACGACATGACCCACCAAGGCGGATCAAGGAAGGTCCGATTTACACTTGCAAATTCCGGGTGGAAATGCTGACCAGTCATACTGTTTCTTTCTTTCTTTCTTTCTTTCTTTTTTTTTTTTTTTTGTCATCAGTCTACTGACTGGTTTGATGCGGCCCGCCACGAATTCCTATCCTGTGCTAACCTCTTCATCTCAGAGTAGCACTTGCAACCTACGTCCTCAATTATTTGCTTGACGTATTCCAATCTCTGTCTTCCTCTACAGTTTTTGCCTTCTAGTACCATGGAAATTCCCTCATGTCTTAGCAGATGTCCTATCATCCTGTTCCTTCTCCTTATCAGTGTTTTCCACATATTTATTTCCTCTCCGATTCTGCGTAGAACCTCCTCATTCCTTACCTTATCAGTCCCCCTAATTTTCAACATTCGTCTATAGCACCACATCTCAAATGCTTCGATTCTCTTCTGTTCCGGTTTTCCCACAGTCCATGTTTCACTACCATACAATGCTGTACTCCACACGTACATCCTCAGAAATTTCTTCCTCAAATTAAGGCCGGTATTTGATATTAGTAGACTTCTCTTGGCCAGAAATGCCTTTTTTGCCATAGCGAGTCTGCTTTTGATGTCCTCCTTGCTCCGTCCGTCATTGGTTATTTTACTGCCTAGGTAGCAGAATTCCTTAACTTCATTGACTTAGTGACCATCAATCCTGATGTTAAGTTTCTAACTGTTCTCATTTCTACTACTTCTCATTACCTTCGTCTTTCATCCGATTTACTTTCAAACCATACTGTGTCCTTATTAGACTGTTCATTCCGTTCAGCAGATCATTTAATTCTTCTTCACTTTCTCTCAGGATACCAATGTGATCAGCGAATGGTATCATTGATATCCTTTTACTTTGTATTTTAATTGCACTCCTGAACCTTTCTTTTATTTCCATCATTGCTTCCTCGATGTACAGATTGAAGAGTAGGGGCGAAAGGCTACAGCCTTGTCTTACACCCTTCTTAATACGAGCACTTCGTTCTTGATCGTCATCTCTTATTATTCCCTCTTGGTTGTTGTACATATTGTATATAACCCGTCTCTCCCTATAGCTTACCCCTACTTTTTCAGAATCTCGAACAGCTTGCACCATTTTATACTGTCGAACGCTTTTTCCAGGTCGACAAATCCTATGAAAGTGTCTTGATTTTTCTTTAGCCTTGCTTCCATTATTAGCCGTAACGTCAGAATTGCCTCTCTCGTCCCTTTACTTTTCCTAAAGCCAAACTGATCGTCACCTAGCGCATTCTCAATTTTCTTTTCCATTCTTCTGTATATTATTCTTGTAAGCAGCTTCGATGCATGAGCTGTTAAGCTGATTGTGCGATAATTCTCGCACTTGTCAGCTCTTGCCGTCTTCGGAATTTTGTGGATGATGCTTTTCCGAAAGTCAGATGGTATGTCGCCAGACTCATATATTCTACACACCAACGTGAATAGTCCGTTTTGTTACCACTTCCCCCAATGATTTTAGAAATTCTAATGGAATGTTATCTATCCCTTCTGCCTTATTTGACCGTAAGTCCTCCAAAGCTCTTTTAAATTCCGATTCTAATACTGGATCCCCTATCTCTTCTAAATCGACTCCTGTTTCTTCTTCTATCACATCAGACAAATGTTCACCCTCATAGAGGCTTTCAATGTATTCTTTCCACCTATCTGCTCTCTCCTCTGCATTTAACAGTGGGATTCCCGTTGCACTCTTAATGTTACCACCGATGCATTTAACGTCACCAAAGGTTGTTTTGACTTTCCTGTATGCCGAGTCTGTCCTTCCGACAATCATAATTTTCGATGTCTTCACATTTTTCCTGCAGCCATTTCGTCTTAGTTTCCCTGCACTTCCTATTTACTTCATTCCTCAGCGACATGTATTTGTGTATTCCTGATTTTCCCGGAACATGTTTGTACTTCCTCCTTTCATCAATCAACTGAAGTATTTCTTCTGTTACCCATGGTTTCTTCGCAGCTACCTTCTTTGTACCTATGTTTTCCTTCCCAACTTCTGTGATGGCCCTTTTTAGAGATGTCCATTCCTCTTCAACTGTACTGCCTACTGCGCTATTCCTTATTGCTGTATCTATAGCGTTAGAGAACTTCAAACGTATCTCGTCATTCCTTAGTACTTCCGTATCCCACTTCTTTGCGTATTGATTCTTCCTACTGTCTTGAACTTCAGCCTACTCTTCATCAATACTATATTGTGAACTGAGTCTATATCTGCTAATGGGTACGCCTTACAATCCAGTATGATTTCGGAATCTCTGTCTGACCATGATGTAATCTAATTGAAATCTTCCCGTATCTCCCGGCCTTTTCCCAGTATACCTCCTCCTCTTGTGATTCTTGAACAGGGTATTCGCTATTACTAGCTGAAACTTGCTACAGAAGTTGTAACCTCCACACAGAATTATTTTTTTTATTATTATTAGTAACTATGAACCAAGTGCAACCTCCGCACAAAAATAATAATTAAATGAATTTTATATATTGTAACCTCTGCACAAAATTGGCACCCATTTATAATCTCTGTGCAGAAATGCATTCACATTTAACGTAACCACAAAATTCAACTCCTAAACCCGGAAATAATAAAAAAATATTCAGTAACCTGGTAAATTTTATGACGACAGGAGCGCTGCGCCTCGGCCCTGTATTCTGAATAAAAAAGGGAAAAATTCTTACCTCAATAAAAACTGCGAATATATCTGCTCTTACGTTAAATCTTTTCAGCACAGCTTCGTGCAATGGTGGACTATATTTATTTTTTTTTTTTTTTTGGATTCTTGGAAGGAATGATCATGCACTGGAAATATTCTTTAAATTGAAATGAATGCTTTTCTTTAAAAAATTACTTTATATTATAAAAATTATTATTTGGGGCATTTTTTTAAAAAAAGAAATTAATGACAGTTAATATACATTACTAGATATGCGCAAGGCTGCTTCTTTACCTTCTACAATAATACTCATCCTCCAAAGTCCCGACCAGAGCAGACTGCCGACACGCGCAGGCACGCGCCGACTACAGTCGACTACTCAAGACTACTGCCGACTAGCGACAAGCAACAACTAACTACATACTACTCTCTGGTCAGAGACTCTGCCATGCCTCGCCCATCGCCAGCAACGCATACGTCTTACATAACCCTCCACTGGGGGGGGGGGGGGGGGGGGGGGGCAAAAATTTGGCAGCGATGGTGAGTCAATTGGACTTGCCATGAGCAACAAATTTTTCTTAATTAACTAAGCTTACAATCACAGAATATATACATATATGTAAGTGCAGAACATGAAATAAAATATAGTGCACATGCACTGAGTACAGAACATACCAAGCAAAGACAAAATGTATACACAATGAATACAAATCATATTAGCAAATGACATAAAGTGCACACGCACTGTAGTACTGAACATATCAGCAAATCACAAAATGTATATGCAATGAATACAAATCATGTTAACAAAATGACAAAAGTGTACACGCACTGTATATACTTTTTTTACTATTTTTGACATATGACATATTTAAAATAATTATTGGCACTCATTGTCCAGTTACAAAACATAGTTCAGAACATATAAGCAAATCACAAAATGTATATGCAATGAATACAAAGCATGTTAACAAAATGACAAAAGTGCACACACACTGTATATACCTTTTTTTACTATTTTACAAGAACTAGGATAGGAAAGGGAAGGATTGCATCATGGTTGTAGCACTTCAGGTTGCACGCAGCTGCACTGAAAGTCCATATCTTTCTACAGAACCACAACACCAATCGAGACAATCTGAAGTTCTTTTCCTTGAAGTATTAATCAGTGTAGCCAAGACACTGAAATGTCGTAGTAATATTCCATGTTATCATTTTGGTAGTACATTAGGTACACCAAACAGTGGGACCATAATAACATCTCCATCGCTCAAGGTGGTGGACAGCATGTCGTGTCAACACCACGTTCTTGTAAGGTACACCAACGTAGAATTAGTGCAAAAACCAAATATAGTGCTCCATGATCATGAGGATAGACAGGACAAACGGATATTGCAGTAATTTCTGGTAATTAGGTCAGAAGGTGAAGGACATTAAGTCACATACTAGTGTTCATTGAGAATTACACTAGTCTAACAACTGATTTGAGTAATTGGTGGCACTCATCGCCCAGTTACTGAACATTTCTGTACCATGTATGAAGTATTACAGAATAATGTTCATAAATCATCTGATTACAGTGAACATTGGCACTCATTGGCCCGTTACAAACCATCGGAAGTCATCATTGAAAACAGGAGCTAATGAATGGCATAGTATTAACATAATTCACTTAGTTATAGTAATCATTGGCACTCATTGGCCAGTTACAAAACATATAGCAAGTATTGAATAGTACAAAACATTTTTCATCATTCAAGTCACATACGACATATTTAAAATAATTATTGGCACTCATTGGCCAGTTACAAAGTATTCTTATATTTTTATAAAACTTTATTCAGTATTATTCAGAAGTTATCATTCAAAATGAGAGTCAATTATTGGCATAGCATTTATAGAGTATAACAAAAATATTATTTATGGAAATTATTGGCATAGCATGTATGCATTATTACAAAATATCATTCACTATTACTCAGAACTCACCATTCAAGTGACATAGGACATATTTAAAATGTGACACACTGTAACTATTACTCAAGGTCTGTGGTTAGAAAACATGACGCAGAACTCATCATTCAAGTGACATAGGACATAGTGAAAATGTAACATACTGTAACTATTACTCAACGTCTGTGACTAGAAAACATCATTCAGTATTACTCAGAACACTCTTAATCTGGTAGCATTATTTGGGACAGGTAATACATTTTTTTTGTGCTAGCAATGCATTGCGTTGGGATCGATAACTAATTACTGGGGCATAACAATATTTGCATTTGACTTATTGCTGCAAATGAAGATGTGTAACGTCATTCATCATGAGTCAGCTGTAGCAAGGTTATGAAACAAGTAGAGTATATGTGATCACATTCATGAATGACACACACAAATGGGTAAGAAAAAATGCAAGTACTAGAACAGGTTTAATGATTAACTGCTTATAGCGTATTAATTTCGTGAATAATTTCTCCTGCAAAAAATACAAAATGGATTATTGAACTGAAAGAAGAAACGCAAATTATGCTGGAAAGTAGTGAACTTCGAATTAACAGGTAGTGAAATGTGTATAAAATATATATGTTCTCTAGCTGTCCTTTCCAAAACCTTCAGTCATCATACCATGCGACATAAGACATACTGTCAAAACGAACTGCAACAAATACTTAAATAACTACATAGCATAAATACATAAACTTCAACATTATCCTCATCTGCAAACAAAAACTTCATTATCCATATCATCATAGTTCCATTATTATCATCACCTGTAAAGAAAAACTTCATTATCCATATTAACATATTCTTCATCATTACTCATCACCATTCATTATCATGTACAAAAAAGTCACTTCATTATTCATTATACAACTATTCCTTATTTCTAGCATATTTCATCACTAAAACTAAGATGTGTAGTTCTATCTGACAGCCTGCATCAATCGCCTCGTATTCTGAAAGAAAAAATTAGTTAAGACTGCTATCATACGATGTGTATAGTATATTCTCGTTAATGCTTGTTAATTCTGATCCATTTACTCTTCGTGACGAGGTATTGCATCTTCTTTCGTTCATTCCGAAGGTGAAATTCCCATTTCTGTTTAATTTATTTCTTTTACATGTTATTTCTTTCTGAAAATGATGAACAAAGATTAATATCTTGCATTTAAATCATATACCCATTAAATAGAAACTGGTTTCTAGTGATATAATTGAGCATACAGCATAGCATGACGGAAAACGTAATATGTCAAAAACACAGTCAGTGTGCAGGTGCAAATATGTACACAGAGTAAAAAAAAAAAAAAAAAAAAAAAAAAAAAAAAAGTAAAATAGTCACGATGTTGAGATATCATAAGGCAAAATGTTAAAGTCAACTGGTGTTTGTTATATCTTAAATATTTCATAGTGCATACAAACAAAACAGGAAAACAATCATACATACATAAAAAATGGAAAATGTACATGGTCTGATATAAACGACAAGAAATTACTTTCTTTGTGTTCAGCTTGTATTTTGTGTAGTTAATAGAGGCAAGAATTGAAGACTTTAATGGACAGAGAATTTGATAAAATTAATATATCACAAGATAGAATTGCATAATTGTTCATAAAATATGTAAGTTTATCTGGAAAAATATGCACGGTCTGATGTGTAACGACAAGAAGAGCGACCTGCTAACCTTACCTTGCCGGGCACTTGCCAAGAAAAAATACGATAATCATCAGTAAGTGTTCATGTGAATATAATTGCATAAGTGGTCATAAAAAAAATTAGAAAATGACATTACAGTGGATAAATCATAAAGTATGTTCATTCGATAAAGGGTTTGATGTTGGAGACATGGTGATTGCCCTTGCTTTTTCTGGTTCTCAAAGTTTCGAAGTGTACTACATTGGGGTGAGGAATGCTGCGAATTCAATATGGACCTGCGTATAGAAGCTCAAATTTACTGCATCTACTCTTTCCTCTGTTGGATAAATAGTGTGTACATACTAATTATCTTCTGTCCAATGTGAAAGTCACGGCGTGTTCAAACCTGTTTTTGCTGTCTTCTCCGGCGCTCTGCGGCACGTTTGATGTTGTTCAGCGCAATGTCAATTATTTCACGGCGTCGTAGTCGACGAGATGTAGGAAAGGTTACAAATTCTCTAATTTTGTTAGGTGGTTCAACATTTTTCAGTATAACAGTCGGAGATAGCATAGTAGATTCATTTGGTGTGGAATTAATTACGTCCTGGAATGAGAGTATGTGTGTGTCCCAATCAATATGTTTTTTATGGCAGTATATTCTACACAGTTTACCAATTTCTTTCATTAATCGTTCACAAGGGTTCGAAGAAGCATGGTACCTGGGTATATAGATCGAAGAAATGTTTCTAGCTCGTAACATACGTGTCCATATAGCAGATCGAAACTGTGGTCCATTGTCGGAAATTACTTTCAACACATACCCTACTTGAAATAGAAAATGTTTTAAAAATGCTTTCGAAACAGTTTTAGCAGTAGCTTTGCGTAACGGAGTGGAGGTAACAAATTGAAGTGAGTTCAACAGCGACAAAGATGTAGCAAAAACCTGTATTAGTTCTGGGAATCGGACCAAAAATGTCTACAGCGGCCATGTATCTCAATTTAACAGGTACAATGCTATGTAATGGAGGAATATGTGAAGTCGTATCTGACTTAGCTTTCTGGCAGATTTTGCATGACGCTAAAACTCGTCGAATACGTTTCTCCATGTTGGTAAAATAACAGTTCTTTCTCAGTATAAGAAAACATTTTCTGGCTCCGTAATGTGCGTAACTTAAATGAGTATACCAAATTAATTTGTTAACAAGTTCGTCAGGAATGCATAATAACCAATTGTTGCTGTTAGGGTGAGAGCGGCGAAACAGAATATTATTGCGTACAGTGTAATGGTTTCTAATGGTAACATTATTCCTATCTTGCCAAAGTCGTTTAATTTCTTTCCACACGTTGTCTTTACTCTGCTCTTGTGCTATGTCTTGTAATGACGACGAAACGAAATTTTCAAATGCAACTCGTTAAATGTACATGACGCTGAAATTTGCTTTGCAGAAGTTGGTTGCGATGTCTTGCTGATTGTTGCTGAGAGAACGGGATAGTGCGTCTGCTACAATATTTTGTGTACCGGGAATGTGAACAATTGTAAAATTAAATTCTTGCAAATAAAGTTTTCATCTGCTTAATCTGTCGTGTGTAAATTTAGCGGAAAGTAAAAACTGTATCGCTCTATGGTCTGTATAAACGGTCGTATGTCTTCCATAAAGAAAATTCCGAAATTTCGTAAATGCCCATACAACACATAATGTTTCAAGTTCAGTAACAGCATAATTACGTTCAGCAGGTGACAGAATGCGACTCGCAAATGCGATGTTTTTAATTACTGTACAACCATCTTCTTCAATTTCCTGAAAAATATGTACGCCTAAAGCGGTGTTAGAACTGTCGGTGGCAATGGAAAAATTTCTAGTAAGATCTGGATGTGATAAAAGTGGTGCATTCAACAAGGCTTCTTTCAGGTTCACAAATTCAGAATGTGCTTGCCTATCCCAGGACCAAATAGTGTTTTTACCCGTCAATTGACATAATCTAGGGGTGTCTAAAGCAGAGTAATGAATAAATTTACGAAAAAAGTTAATTAAACCCAAAAAGCTGCGTAGTTGTTTCTTCGTCGTAGGAACAGTAATGTCACGTAAAGCTTGAAGTTTTTCCGGGTCAGGCGTAATGCCCTCTGCTGAAATTACATGTCCAAGAAATTTTATAGAAGTTTTACCAAAGTGCGATTTACTGAGATTAACTGTGAGTCCTTGTACACGAAAAGTTTGCAACAGTTGTTCAAGAATCAGATTGTGTTCAGACCAGTTAGCTTCTGCAATAAGAATGTCGTCTACGTACGTTGTGATTCTGTCTTTTAAGTTCTGTCGGAAGTATTGTATTCAAACCGCGAATAAATGCTGCTGAAGAAATAGTTCAACCGAACGGTAATTTACAAAATTGATAACAGTCACCAAAACAGAGAAAAGCCGTGTACTTTCTGCAGTTCGGATGGAGTTGAATTTGCCAAAATCCCGATTTCAAATCTAATGTGGAATAAATAGCAGTACCATGAAATTTCTGTAGAAGTTGTTCTAGTGTCTGTGGGCGATCTGTTTCATTAATAATAATGTCGTTGATGTGACGCGAATCAAGTACGAGGCGAAGTGAACCATCCTTTTTCTTAAGAATATGGAGCGGGTTTATGTACGGACTAACTGCCGGTTCAATAATTCCTTGGTCAAGCATAGCTTGCAATTCTTTCTTAACTTGTTCTCTGTGAATATACGGAATGGGATAATGCTTCGCTTTAAATGTGTCGTGCTGTTTAACTTGAAATTCATACATAAAACCGGACATAGTACCAGGAACGTTGTCAAAAACTGGAGCTTGCTGTAAAAGAATTTTGCGAAGTTGTGTGCGTTCGTCGTCTGTATTTGCACTGCTCTGTTTAACTTTATCAGAAATCATCTGTATAACGTCATAGTCAGCTTCGTCTGGAGTATTATAGTTGTGTACGTACGTATCTGTGAACAATGTGGAATGACAGTCTATGTTACGTGATGCGGAAAAGACCTGTTCTTCTGCAGATAAAGAGTGCTGAAATTCTAGAGCCAGTTGTACATTTTCATCCTTTAACATTAAATAGAAATTTTGAAAGTCAATAATTGCGTCGTGTTGTACCAGAAAATTCGTTCCTAAAATAACGTCTGTCGTCAATAAGGGAACAATCCAAAAATTTGAGTGAAATGTATGACCTGCAATACAAAATGATAAATGTGTCTGTAATTTTACATCTACTCCTTTACTAGATACTGCTCCTTTTACTTTAGTTTTGCCTAATGGTAACGTAAGATAGGTATTCTCTTTGTTACATTTGTTGAAAGTTTCCTCATTTATAACTGACATAGGAGATCCAGAATCGATTACTGCTGAAAATTTCGATGACCCAATTTTTACTTCAATGACAGGGTGTGAAATGGTTTTTTGAATAACTGGTCTTTCCTGCAAAAGAGTGTCTCGGATGTCCTCAAAAGTAATAACATTTTCGTGAACAAGATTCTCTGTGTCAAAAGTATTGCTTGCGTTACTGGAAGATGCAACCTGTACTGAATTTAGTCAAATTCTATCTGACGTGCTATTATTTTCGGGAGGATGCTGTGGCATTTCCACTATTTGAACTGTTCTGTTATTTCTTCCTGACGTATTACGTTCGGGATGATATCTACTGTCTGGCTCATTCACGATAATATGTTGTTGCGGATGATTTTGCTGTTGGTAAGACCGACTGTTATTAAACGTACGCTGAAAATTGTGCTCATTACTTTTACGTCTGTCATGATAGTCATTTCTATACGGTGCATTGCGATAGGAATTGAAATAGTGTGTTTTCTGTACGTACTGATTCCCTTGTTGCTGTGCGTTACTATTTGTTGGGAGCTGACGCTATACGCGTACGCGGCGAAACATTAAAGCTTGGTTGACCTTGCAGACTGCATTGTTGGTTAGGTATACTAACCGGCTGTCTTTGATGCTGTTGCGGTGAAAAACCTGTATTGTTGCCAAAATGTGTTTGCGACTGCTGAAAATTTTGTACATACTGATGATTAAATTTGTCTGTTATCAAAATTACGCTGGTAGTTCTGGAGTGCCTAATGAAAATTGTCACTTTCGGGTAAAATTTGTCATATCAGTTTTTCTTTACTTATTCTTAGTCCTAGATAGAGCGATAGTTGAAGAGCTGTTTTAATGGATATAAAGGATAGTAGAAGAGAAGGCAGCAGTGCAGAAAACTAAATATGAAATAGCACTACTACGGCTCGGGGCCCTGTGCACGCTACGGCACATATTCATCGAAGCGTAATGAATACCCTGAGGTCTATTACGCGGTACAAATAAATTTCAGTTTCTGCGTTACAGGCAATGCGGATAAAAATTCAAAAGCAAGTTGTTGTATCCAGTCCAATGCTAGTTTCTGCGTTACAGCCCAAGCTGATAAATATACAAAAGCAAATTGTCGTATCCTGTCCAAAGCGTGAATCTGTGTTGTGTCATTATTAAGTACCTCAAATTTTTCCACGGATAAAAATTGCTTGTAATCAACGTTGTCGTCTCTGAATGTGTGAACCGGTTCAGGTTTGTGTGAGAATCTGTTTGTCTGTGTCACTTCGTATTCTAAGTCACGTAGTCTCTGCAAATTACCTGAGTTACACTGGCTGTGTGAGTGTGACAAATGTTCGGAATGTGGTGTATGCTGTGACGTGTTAGTGACTGAAACATTTTTCATTTCTGTCACTTTAATATGTTCGTCAATTTGGCTGATCTGTTGTTCAAATATCTTATCGATTTCCGTATCCAGAGTGTGTGAAAGGTCTGGTGACTTTAAATTAAACTCGTCGCGTATCTGTGTTGCATTTTCTGAACATTGTTCAGTGACTACATTAATTTCATCTCTAAGTGATTCTGTTGCGCCTGCATGTGTATTACTTAATTCTTGTGCAACAGATCTAGTTTCTTCACTACTGTTCGTAGCACAAGTCTTAGTATCCTCACGTAATTGTTCTTTGGTCTCATAACGTTGCATGGTAACGTCTGTAATCTGTTCACTAAGTTGTTCGTTCTGTTCATTAAGGTTGTCGAAATTTTCATTAAGTTGTTTGAAATGGTTGTCGAAATTTTCATTAAGTTGTTTGAAATATTCATTCTGTTGTAGCAATACTGCCATAATTTGATCCAAGCCAATATTACCTACTCTATTCTCTGTGCTGTTTGATGGCGTACCTGCAACTGTCACGTTTTGTGTAACCATTCGGTCATTTTGTGATTCTTAAAAATGTTTGCTAATCGGATGTGCACTGTTAGTCACTACCTCGGAATCAAATAAATCTGACGTATTCTGATTACATTGTTCATTTTCGTTAGAAAAATTTCTCTGTTCATTACGTAAATTTTGCAAACCGGGTGTATCAAGCTGCGCAGCGTTCATTGTAACAGAACGTCCCGCGTCATCAATTGTCGTTAAATTAACAGAGGACACAAGTGAATTTGTTTGTTCATCACTAGGATCAAAATCAATATTAGTGGTCGGTACGCACTGATTGTCTACAATTAGGGGATTATCATCATTAGACTGAGTGTCGCAAATACTATCGGTCAAATTATTGGAGTCGGCTATTTCACTCATTACACATCGCGATGTACTGTTAACAGTTTTTCGCGGCATTTTCTCAAATCACAATTAAGCACAAAATGAAACAAAGACAATGCAAAATGCAACAAACACAATTACAACAAAGAGCAATAAATCGCCGATGATCTGTGAAAGAAAGAGTGACATATTAGTAAATGCGTTGCGCCAGATGCAAACTGCATTTAACTAAATAAGAGCAAATATATGACAACTTATCAGAAGATTCACAAAGAAATACGATCCTGGCCGGATGTCGCCAAGTGTAACCTCCCCACAGAATTTTTTTTTTATTATTAGTAACCATGAACCAAGTGTAACCTACACACAAAAATAATAATTAAATGAATTTTATATATTGTAACCTCTGAACAAAATTGGCTCCCATTTATAATCTCTGTGCAGAAATGCATTCACATTTAACGTAACCACAAAATTCAATTCCTAAACCCGGAAATAATAAAAAAAATTCAGTAACCTGGTAAATTTTATGACGACAGCAGCGCTGCGCCTCGGCCCTGTATTCTGAATAAAAAAAGGAAAAATTCTTACCTCAATAAAAACTGCGAATATATCTGCTCTTACGTAAAAGCTTTGCAGCACAGTTTCGTGCAATGCTGGGCTATATTTTTTTTTTTATTCTTGGAAGGAATGATCATGCATTGGAAATATTCTTTAAATTGAAATGAATGCTTTTCTTTAAAAAATTACTTTATATTATAAAAATTATTATTGGGGCATTTTTTAAAAAAAAGAAATTAATGACAGTTAATATACATTACTAGATATGCGCAAGGCTGCTTCTTTACCTTCTACAATAATACTCATCGTCCAAAGTCCCGACCAGAGCAGACTGCCGACACGCGCAGGCACGCGCCGACTACAGTCGACTACTCAAGACTACTGCCGACTAGCGACAAGCAACAACTAACTACATACTACTCTCTGGTCAGAGACTCTGCCATGCCTCGCCCATCGCCGGCAACGCATACGTCTTACAAACTCAATTAGTCTTTCTCCTCTTTCATTCCTTGTCCCAAGCCCATATTCTCGTGTAACCTTTTCTTCTACTCCTTCCCCTACAATTGCATTCCAGTCGCCCATGACTATAAGATTTTCGTCCCCCTTTACATACTGCATTACCCTTTCAATATCGTCATACACTTTCTCTATCTGTTCATCTTCAGCTTGCGACGTCAGCATGTATACCTGAAGTATCGTTGTCGGTGTTGGTCTGCTGTCGATTCTGATTAGAATAACCCGGTCACTGAACTGTTCACAGTAACACACCATCTGCCCTACCTTCCTATTCATAACGAATCCTACACCTGTTATACCATTTTCTGCTGCTGTTGATATTACTCGATACTCATCTGACCAGAAATCCTTGTCTTCCTTCCAATTCACTTCACTGATCCCTACTATACCTAGATTGAGCCTTTGCATTTCCCTTTTCGGATTTTCTAGTTTCCCTACCACTTTCAAGCTTCTGACATTCCACGCCCCGACTCGTAGAACGTTATCCTTTCGTTGATTATTCAATCTTTTTCTCATGGTAACCTCCCCCTTGGCAGTCCCCTCCCGGAGATCCGAATGGGGGACTATTCGGGAATCTTTTGCCAATGGAGAGATCATCATGACACTTCTTCAATTACATGCCACATGTCCTGTGGATACACGTTACGTGTCTTTAATGCAGTGGTTTCCATTGCCTTCTGCATCCTCATGTCGTTGATCATTGCTGATTCTTCCGCCTTTAGGGGCAATTTCCCACCCCTAGAACAAGAGAGTGCCCTGAACCTCTATCCGCTCCTCCGCCCTCTTTGACAAGGCCGTTGGCAGAATGAGGCTGACTTCTTATGCCGGAAGTCTTCGGCCGCCAATGCTGATTATTTATCAAAATTTAGGCAGTGGCGGGGATCGAACCTGGGACCGAAGACGTTTTCATTATGAATCAAAGACGCTACCCCTAGACCACGGGTACCCACGTACGTACTGTACGGCACATATACCACCCTCTACGGACTGAGTAATAACAGTATCAGTTTAGAAGCGAGGGGATCTTGTAATATGTACGAATAGACGTGCACCTGTTGAGCAGTTGACCATCCAGATGAATCAAGAGGCTACCAACAGTGTCTGTGTAAAGATCGTTCAGCGAACGTTGCTGCCTATGGACCTCCGCAGCAGGCGCATCGTTCCTACAGCCACCGGCCACGCTCTGCTGCTCATCGGCGAGGCAGGTTGCAATTTGCACGCCAACACCGCAACTGCGAGTCCACTGACAGCCGACAGGTGGCCTTTTCGGGTTCATCACGTGTTATGCTCCATCGGACAGGCGACGTTGGCGCGTATGGTGTGAAACGTCTGAAAGCAAACACCCGGCATGCATTATGGCCTGCGGAATGTTTTCTTGCATTCTATGGATGGTCTCATCATTCTAGAGCGCACAGTGCATCAAGACAAGTATGCGTCTGTTCTTGGGGGCCATGTTCGCGCGTATATGCAGTTCGTTTTTCTCCTACGCGACGGCGTACACGAGCAGGACAGTGCAACTTGTCACACAGCCTACAGTGTATGTACAGGGTGTTTCAAAAATGACCGGTATATTTGAAACGGCAGTAAAAACTAAACGAGCAGCGATAGAAATACACCGTTTGTTGCAATATGCTTGGGACAACAGTACATTTTCAGGCGGACAAACTTTCGAAATTGCAGTAGTTACAATTTTCAACAACAGATGGCGCTGCAAGAGATGTGAAAGATATAGAAGACAACGCAGTCTGTGGGTGCGCCATTCTGTACGTCGTCTTTCTGCTGTAAGCGTGTGCTGTTCACAACGTGCAAGTGTGCTGTAGACAACATGGTTTATTCCTTAGAACAGAGGATTTTTCTGGCGTTGGAATTCCACCGCCTAGAGCACAGTGTTGTAGCAACAAGACGAAGTTTTCAATGGAGGTTTAATGTAACCAAAGGACCGAAAAGCGATACAATAAAGGATCTGTTTGAAAAATTTCAACGGACTGGGAACGTGACGGATGAGCATGCTGGAAAGGTAAGGCGACCGCGTACGGCAACCACAGAGGGCAACGCGCAGCTAGTGCAGCTGGTGATCCAACAGCGGCCTCGGGTTTCCGTTCGCCGCGTTGCAGCTGCGGTCCAAATGACGCCAACGTCCACGTATCGTCTCATGCGCCAGAGTTTACACCTCTATCCATACAAAATTCAAACGCGGCAACCCCTCAGCGCCACTACCATTGCTGCACGAGAGACATTCGTTAACGTTATAGTGCACAGGATTGATGACGACGATATGCATGTGGGCAGCATTTGGTTTACTGACGAAGCTTATTTTTACCTGGACGGCTTCGTCAATAAACAGAACTGGCGCATATGGGGAACCGAAAAGCCCCATGTTGCAGTCCCATCGTCCCTGCATCCTCAAAAAGTACTGGTCTGGGCCGCCATTTCTTCCAAAGGAATCATTGGCCCATTTTTCAGATCCGAAACGATTACTGCATCACGCTATCTGGACATTCTTCGTGAATTTGTGGCGGTACAAACTGCCTTGGACGACACTGCGAACACCTCGTGGTTTATGCAAGATGGTGCCCGGCCACATCGCACGGCCGACGTCTTTAATTTGCTGAATGAATTTTTTCGATTATCGTGTGATTGCTTTGGGCTATCCGAAACATACAGGAGGCGGCGTGGATTGGCCTCCCTATTCGCCAGACATGAACCCCTGTGACTTCTTTCTGTGGGGACACTGGAAAGACCAGGTGTACCGCCAGAATCCAGAAACAATTGAACAGCTGAAGCAGTACATCTCATCTGCATGTGAAGCCATTCCGCCAGACACATTGTCAAAGGTTTCGTGTAATTTCATTCAGAGACTACGCCATATTATGGTTCAAATGGCTCTGAGTACTATGGGACTCAACTTCTGAGGTCATTAGTCCCCTAGAACTTAGAACTAGTTAAACCTAACTAACCTAAGGACATCACAAACATCCATGCCCGAGGCAGGATTCGAACCTGCGACCGTAGCGGTCTTGCGGTTCCAGACTGCAGCGCCTTTAACCGCACGGCCACTTCGGCCGGCACGCCATATTATTGCTACGCATGGTGGATATGTGGAAAATATCGTACTATAGAGTTTCCCAGACCGCAGCGCCATCTGTTGTTGAAAATTGTAACTACTGTAATTTCGAAAGTTTGTCTGCCTGAAAATGTACTGTTGTTCCAAGCATATTGCAACAAACGATGTATTTCTATCGCTGCTCGTTTAGTTTTTATTGCCGTTTCAAATATACCGGTCATTTTTGAAACACCCTGTAAGTGGCTCGAAGACCACCAGAATCAAATTGTTCAAATGACTCTAAGCACTAGGGGACTTCACATCTGAGGTTATCAGTCCCCTAGACTTAGAACTACTTAAACCTAACTAACCTAAGGACAACACACAACACCCAGTAATCACGAGGCAGAGAAAATCCCTGACCCCGCCGGGAATCGAACCCGGCAACCCGGGCGCGGGAAGCGAGAACGCTACCGCACGACCACGAGCTGCGGGCCCAAACTCATTAGTTTGCGGTTTAATGAAATGTCAAAAAATAAATATCATTTACCTTTCGTCATTTTAAAAATAAAAGTGTTCAAAGACATTCTTTCTCATTCTGAAGTTTAGTTAGGCGGTAACGCTGTGGCGACGCGGGTAGGAGGGGGGCGGGGGGCCGAGGAGTGCTATCTACTATGTAATTGCATCTATATCTACATGAATACTCTGTAACTCACACTAAAATGTGTCTGGCAGAGGGTTCATCGAACCAGTTTCACACTATTTCTCTACAGTTCCGATCTCGAACAGTGCGTGCGAAGAAACGAACACTTGAATCTTTCTGTGTGAGCTCAGATTTCTCGGATTTTATTATTATAATCACTTCTCCCTACGTAGGTGGGTGTCCACAAAATATTTCGCATTCGGTGGAGAACACCAGAGATCTCGCAGCATCGGAAAATGTCTTTGTTTTAATGGTTGCCACCACACTCGCGTTACATATCCGTGACACTCTGTCCCCTATTTTTGTGATACAAAACGACCTGCTCTTCTTTGAAGATCTTCGATGTCCTCCGTGGGTCCTCTAGCAGAGGACGGACAACCGTTGCGTAGGCAGTCTCTATCAGATACTAAATGATCTGTCAATAAAAGGCTGTCCTCGTGTCGCCTTCCCTACAAGATTTACTACGTGTTACGGGAAATTTATTCGCAGCTGCGGATGCAAGAAACCTCTAACTGTAAAACGGAATGGCGACACAGAAAATCAACGCCAGGCTGAGACTAATCCGGATTGCCCGTTTCTTGCGAGCGGTCTGCTTCACCATCGGCTATCCGTGCGCGCTTCACAGTCGGAATCGAACTTCCATGCTTCTATTAACCTGCACTCTTACACTTCCTGTAATTCCCGTACAGTTGGGACGTTTAATCCTAAGTCTTTAGCCTGGTATCGGCGGATAAATACGATATTGCAGTGCCTGTGTTCGTAAGAACTACGATGCAGTTTCTAAAATCTATGCACAGGTACTGCAATATCGTAATTACCTGTGTGATCGTTCTAATTTAAGTCGTTCCTAATCTAAATCTCTAGGTATTTAACCAAATTTACAGACTTTATGATTTGTGTGATTTATCGTGTAACCGAACATTAACAGATTCAGCAGTCTTGTTGACACACTCATAACGTTTCATCATTTAAACTGAAACGTCACTTTTCGCATTCACGGGTGAAGCTCTCAGAAAGGTCGGGAACCAATGATCTACATTCTGTATATAAGAGAAGATCACTAAGCATGCTTCTCACTCAAAAATCACAGTTCAATGTGTCTTTGTTTCTAAGAACATAGTGTCCTGTCCCGTGTAAGAAGGAGAAACCTCGTTCTACTAGCACGTGCTTGTATTCGCCAGGTCGTTGCCTACCGAAACGAGACTGTGGTTTATCGTTGAAAAATACTGGTTCTCGCGGTGGATGCGTTCCGACGACTGTCACGCCAATACGGATTCCATGGTTTCCGGAGGGCCATTGTCAACGTCAAGCACGATCTAAGAGGCCCATGCCACTAGCATTTGAAAGGATAGAAATTTTTGTTCACTCGGTCTTGCAGGATCGCACAGCCACCTCACTCACCATGCACTAAGAAACTGGACTGTTTCAAAAAAGGCAAGTATGCATACGGGCATCGCGATGACATCTGCAGCACTAAAGTGGCGAACGTTGTTGCAGCTTCCCTTGAGCAGCAGAGAACATTTCACAAAGGAGTGGACCCAAGTCGTCTTCCTGGACGAGTCCCAATTCTGTGCAGCGTAAACTATAGCCATGGATGTAACCGTGTTCAAGGCCAGATTGCATCCATTATCGTCATAATGGCCTAACGTCTGGCATGATCGTATGCGGTGCTACTGGGATCACAACACAATCAATGCTGGTTCGTATAGCCGGCTGTTTTGACAGGAGCCATTATACATTCTAAGACAAAAAAAAAAGAACGACGTGCCACGAAAGAATTAATCAAGCTGGTCACAAACTGATTATTCATGTAGGTGTCGACGGATGATGCAAAATTGTGAAGTTTTAGTGTGCGATGGATGCATGTGTGGCGTTGCAGCGCAATTTCTCCGCACAGCTGGCTACGATAGTAAACAAGGGACATGTCAATAACAGTGCATGAAGTCTGTGCGAATTTCGTTCCAAGTGCACGGTTGGACGCTAACTCTGCCTCGCGGACAAGCGCGCGAACAAAATACACAAATGTCAGCGTTTGAAAGAGGACGAGCAGTTTGACTCAAGGAAGCCGGTCGGAGTAATTGCCGAATTGCTTGACATTTGAATAGAAGCGATGCCACTCCACTATTCGACGATGTTAGCACGAACCTAGAGAGACGACAAGTGTGAAGACCGATTAAGTTGTCAGTGAGGCACTTAGATCTGTGAATTGGTAGGATTACAAAGTTTCGGACTATTCAGATACAGCAGTAGTATTTTAGCCAAAAGTAGATAAGTCATAAATACAGCTTTTCTGTTTTCTGTTAAAGACGACTGCTAGGAAGAGAACAAAACAGCACTTTATTGTGCACGTAATTTTTGTTTAAAAATGTATACGATGAGAAAGAATGCATTTGGGAGACAATATTTCTAATGTTTAAATTACCTACTACCGTAATAGAGGAAACATAACCTCGAGTATTCACAACAGAGCATAGCACGGCATTTTCTTTCTCGCAGTCGTTTTTAACAGAAACCCTGTATATTATCCTTTATGAGAATTGTAAGGTCACGGTACGGGACTAAAAGTTCCACCGCCACACCTTCACCTGCCCATGTCAGGCAATAAATTTTGCCTGACTCATGTAGTACTATCACCGTCAGAGGGTGGTACGGGACTACAAGTCCCACCGCCACACCTCCAAAGTGAATTGCAGTGACGCAGTCACTGCACAGTGGAAATTTACTGGCTCACCAACACAGTTAGACCGGTGATGCTGTATTGTAACATATCACCCCGGACTACAAGTCCATTTTATAAAAATAAAAAAAAAAAAAAAATGTAATTGCTTGCGTTAAAATGTTCAATCACCACTTTTGCTAACTCGCTTCAACCTTACAGAACACGCGCACCGAGGGTCGCATGAAACCGCAAACTGCGGCATAAGAAATTAGAATGTATCATACGTACGGCTAAATAAAGGAAATACCACAGAATTCCGTTTATGCAAAGTTATGATAAACTGTAACATAATTCTAAACATAGGATGAAAACGCATCCATACAAGCAGTACAGAGACAAGAAACGACTATCACACGAACGGTAAAAAAAGGGAATTTCACAAAATTCTGTTTACGTAAAGTTATGATAAATTGTAATATAATTCTAAAGATGAGACGAAATACGCAGCCATCAAGCAGTACAGATGCGTTGCCAGAAGATTTTCAGATGGAATGCATAAAGTTGCAGTCAGCTAAAGGAAAAATTTAATCATGTATGTTTGTTGGACTTTTGCAAATCGTACCTGCCCATAGACAAATATCTCTGCACAGTCATGGGTATAGTCGTATATATCATCTTTGTTTGCAATCTGGTACATTTGTGAACAGTTCAGTAAAGCACACAAAAAGCGAATCTAGAACAAAAATCTCATTCTGAGAACTGCAACCCCTTCGATCGAACCTAATACTAAAATTCAAAATCGAATGTCACATTAATTATGTATGAAATTTCATACACAAAATGTCACATTAATTCCATCATGTTTTCTTAGAATAGAGAATCATAAATTGATAAATACTAAATTAGTTACCTATGTTAACTTTATACTTGCGATAGTCCCCCGTCCCCCTTTTTTTTGTCATCGGTTATCATTAGCGTTAAGTATATTATGTGCGACCCCAAAATACTCGTCGTCTTCCAATTTGATCCAGGTTAGCTAACAGGTTGCACACTGCACGTTTATTACAGTATCGTGCAAAAACGTGAATCAAACAGATTCATGTACTTTCCGAGATTTTTGGCAACAACGCTAAACAACGAATTGTCTTTATGTGTTAGTATAGATGATCTATAAGTCATTCGTAGCTACAAGGAAAGAAATTGGCTACAGAAATAAAACTGCAAAATCTATGGTGAATACCATGCATATGCACACCACGTGTGAATTGTAAAAAAAAATAAATAAATAAATAACGTGAAGTTATTGGGACTAAATATTTTAACAGCATACTGTTTATGTTAAGTCGTTAAAAAAAGTTCTTACCCAATATCACTTTTTGTAAATGACAAGAGGAAAGGTTTTGAGATTCCTGGCCGGCCGATGTGACCGAGCGGTTCTAGGCCCTACAGTCTGGAACCGAGCAATCGCTACGGTCGCAGGTCCGAATCCTGCGTCGGGCATGGATGTGTGTGATGTTCTTAGGTTAGTTAGGTTTAAGTAGTTCTAGGGTACTGATGACCTCAGAAGTTTGAGGTCATCAGTTTGAGATTCCTGTTAACTTCTGCAATACATGAAGTAAACGACACGTTGCTTATGACATAGTTTGGTCATTTATGATCTGTATTCTTGCACAAAATTCATGAGAAATTGGATAAGATTGTTTTACGTATTCAACCACTAGCCATAGATTTATTGACGAAAAATAAACGTTGTAGAATCAATAAGTACAAAAAATACAAACTAATCTTCCGACGCTTTCCCTTGCCTTGATTTTCGTCGGCTGTGAGAGAAAGTGCCCCGTTGTGCGAAACTTGGTACAGTGGTGCTACCTCTCGCAGATGACCATCCCGTGACTCCCAAGCGCAAGGTCACACCGCCCTACGTCTCTTGTCCTCGCCAGATACGACGAACATCTCGGACACTAATGACCTCGCTCTCGTCGGCGCTTTACATCTCGTGAAAAGTTTCGTACCCTTCTTTTTCGTGGCGCTCCTCCAGAGCAAGCTAGCAGAAATGACATGTCATCTGTTAAAGGTGTGCGTCAGCTCTTAATGGCGCCGCAGGAATTAAGGAACATACGTCATCCGCACAGCAGTAATCTTCCTCCGCTCCGTGCTACCTTTTCCAGGCATGACAGCGAGGAACTCTCTTCCCCCACCCCTTGCTCGCTACTCTTGTCGGTTGGTTCTCCCAACCGACTGATAGAAATTAGTCAGGCTAGTGGAACTGCAGTAATCTTTTTTTGAAGTGGAGTAGGGATCTGCGTTGTTTACACGCCCTTGTAAGCAACCGGTCGAAAGCTCTTTCTTCTGCGTTACTGAGGATAACAGTATGCTAATCGCATAAAGACAAACTATCTAACAGAGACTTCCTTGCAGATTAAAACTGTGTGCCCGACCGAGACTCGAACTCGGGACCTTTGCCTTTTGCGGGCAAGAGCTCTACCAACTGAGCTACCGAAGCACGACTCACGCCCGGTACTCACAGCTTTACTTCTGCCAGTACCTCGTCTCCTACCTTCCAAAATTTACGGAAGCTCTCCTGCAGAAGTAAAGCTGTGAGTACCGGGCGTGAGTCGTGCTTCGGTAGCTAAGTTGGTAGAGCACTTGCCCGCGAAAGGCAAAGGTCCCGAGTTCGAGTCTCGGTCGGGCACACAGTTTTAATCTGCCAGGAAGTTTCATATCAGCGCACACTCCGCTGCAGAGTGAAAATCTCATTATCTATCAGAGAGATAACAAATAGCCTATCAAACCTCCCATGCCCCACAGACATTTAAACAAGCACCTGATTCTTTGCAGAATCGAACTCCCATGTATAAAACAATTTCAGATGCCTGATTACTTAACAAATGATTTAATGCGTTAAATATTTTACATTTAGCACGTGAAAGCTTTCTGGTTGAAAACGTGAGACGCCCGCAGGACAAGACAAGTAGTTTAAATTGTGGAAAGGGGCCAAAATAAGGGGCTGTTAGTTACACTCGAACATACGACTTTATTACTTGATCAAACATTACAAGAGGCCAAAAAAAATTTTTTTTTTCAAACACACAGATTTAATCTTTCGCGCTTACTTACCGTCTGAAAGCCACTTTAATTTAAAAACTGCTGAAAGTTATAACTTAAAACGCAAGCATAATCAGAAATTTAAAAGGCTTTATCTTACAACAGTTCTTTACTTAGGCTGAAGGCCCAAAGAATCAGACACTTCAAGAGCAAACAAGTTAAATTCAACACGGCTGAAGGCCTAACACTTAAAACTCAATAACATTATTTTTTTTAAAATACCAAAGACCTTACTTGAAACAGTTCTTTAAATTAGGCTGAAAGTCTGAAGAATCTTACCCCTTAAGGGCAAAACAACCTTAATTTTAAAAAAATCAGCTAGAAGCAATACAAGTACAAACAAAACAAAAAAAAGGCAGTACACCAAACGGCGCTCAGCTGTTCGAGGGTCGGCCTGGAATTCAAACACTAACGCTTGCTTAGGTGAGACAGGCATTTGGGCCAACCATTCACGATCCGACGACAACCCAACCGACCGACAGTCAACGGACCCACCGACAAGATAACTTCCACTTCTCCCGACCAGGGCACAACAGGGAGTTCAACGGAACAATATAGAAGATATTGCCGCTCACAACCAATCATACATGGAGCTGTCAAACTACACACCGTGCTGGACAGCAAGAACACGATGAGGAAACTACAGTGCCTGAAGTTTACGTCAACGGCCAGGGCAGGTAACCGGATCGTTAACGGCCACAAGGCAGAAGATTCCGCTAGTGCACTTCAATTCAAATAACCAAATACAGTGAAACTCCACCGGAGAGTGGCTATAATTTTCCAACTTGAAAACCACGTTGTTGCTCACGGGAATATCCCAACATCCGACAACGAACTCCAAACGACACAATGTGAACAGTCTTGACTTGCTGCTAGATTAAATCAAAACTCTACTTTCGTGTCCATAGTCGATGAGCCACGGACCTCGTAGCAATGGGAACAGCACCACACACTCCGATAACGCGTAGAAACCGACAGTGGTCCCAGCCAAACAACGTCCCGCGGAGATTTCCTCGCTGCTCCACACCAACCGACCGACTGGTCGCAGACCTTTTTTTTTTCTTTATTGTGATTTTTATCACCTTACACAAGGCGGGCTGTCAGCAGCAGAGTACGCCGCTCTTCAGCCTTGAGGTTTACAATAAGAAATACATAGAGGGGGCACAGAGAATACAATCAAAATGCCGGGCAAAACAATATAGACAGTAAAAAACAAAAAACATGGAGCCGTTCACGCTGGACGAGAAAACATCACTGAACATCACAGACACTAGTTGACACGGCGCACAAAACATGGATGATGGCGACGGTACGCGTGAACAGTAGCGGCGTGACGGCGAACAAACACTAAACACAAACGAAGGCACACACACGAGACACTGATGGCGATGACCTCCGGTGCGCGAATGTTCACTGTGCATGTGCGAGTCCGGGGACCTGCCAAGAGAGGAGGAGGAGGTAGGGGAGTGAGAGAGTGAGAGGGGAGAGCAGAGATGCCACGGGCAGGGGAGATTGGGGGGGGAGGGAGGAATGGGGAGGGTAAGCCCGGGGAAAGAGGGGTGGAGGGAGGGGACGGGGGGAAAGGAAAGAGAAGGGAAGGGAACAGAAGGGAGAGAGGGTGCCTAAAGGAAAGGACACCAGAAGTGGGGAGTGGGGCAGGGTCAAAGTTGATAGGAGGGGTAGATGGAGGGGAGGAGGACATCATCAGGGAGGGGGAGCTGGTGGAAGCCACCTTGGGAGAGGGTAAGGAGGGTTGAGAGATGGAGACCAGGTGGGACGTGGCAGTACAGGCACGGCAGTGGGCAGGGGTGGGAGAGGATCGGGCAGACTACCGGGTGAGGAGGATCTAGTTTACGGGAGATGTACAGGATCCATATCCTTTCAAGGAAAAGGATGAGGTGGGGGAAGGGGAAGGGGATGAGATCGTACAGGATCCGCGTGGGGGAGGGGAGACAGATGTGATAGGCGAGGCGGAGAGCATGGCGTTCAAGGATTTGGAGGGATTTGTAAAAGGTAGGGGGGGGGCGGATATCCAAGCCAGATGGGCATAACAGAGGATAGAGCGGATGAGGGATTTATAGGTGTGGAGGATGGTGGAGGGGTCCAGACCCCACGTACGGCCGGAGAGGAGCTTGAGGAGACTGAGTCGGGAGCATGCCTTGGCTTGGATTGTCCGGAGGTGCGAAGTCCAGGAGAGGCGACGGTCATACCAAGGTACTTAAGGGTGGGAGTGATGGCGATAGGATGGCCACAGATGGTGAGATAGAAATCAAGGAGGCGGAAAGAAGCGGTGATTTTGCCTGCAATGATCGCCTGGGTTTTGGAGGGATTGACCTTGTGCAACCACTGGTTGCACCAAGCGGTGAACCAGTCAAGAAGGGATTGGAGAAGGTGTTGGGAGCGCTGCAGGGTGGGGGCAAGGGCAAGGAAGGCGGTGTCATCGGCAAACTGGAGAAGGTGGACGGGGGGTGACGGCGGCGGCATGTCCGCTGTGTACAAAAGGTACAGAAGGGGGGGGGGGGAGGACGGAGCCTTGGGGCACATCGGCGGAGGGGAAATAGGTGTAGGAATCTGTGTTATGGATGGTGACATAGGAAGGACGGCGGGAGAGAAAGGAGCCAATCAGACGGTCGTAGTTAATGGGAAGGGCGAAGGTTTGGAGCTTGAAGAGGAGACCGGAATGCCATATGCGGTCATAAGTACGTTCGAGGTCCAGGGAGAGGAAGATTGTGGAGCGACGGGAATTAAGCTGGTCGGAAAGGAGATGAGTGAGGAGAAGGAGAAGATCGTCGGAAGAGAAGGACGGCCGAAAGCCACACTGGGTAATGGGAAGAAGGCGGTGCTGGCGGAGATGCTGGTGGATGCATCAGGTGAGGATTGATTCCAGGACCTTGCTGAAGACCGAGGTAAGGCTAATGGGACGGTAGGAGGATACGGCGGACGGCGGTTTGCGAGGTTTAAGGACCATGAGGATATGGGAGATTTTCCACAGGTCGGGGTAGTAACCGGTGGACAGGACGACATTGTAGAGCCTGGACAGGGTGGAGAGGAAAGAGACAGAAGCTTCACGAAGGTGACGGTAGGTGACACGATCGTGACCAGGAGCGGTGTTGCGTTTTGTGCGGTGTGTAGCAATGAGATCCTGTTTAGTGATAGGGGCATTGAGTTCCGTGTGTGCAATGTTGTCCAAGTACTGGAAACCAGGAGCGTGGGAAGGGACAGAGGTGTCAGTTCGATCGCGGATATCCGGGAAGAGGGAGTAATCAAACTGGGGATCATCGGGGATGGAAAATACATTGGAGAGGTAGGAGGCAAAGTGATTGGCCTTACTAAGGGTGTCAGGGAAAGGGTGATCATCATTGAGAAGAGGATAGTAGGGGGAGGATTTAGTTCCGGTAAGGTGACGGAAGGCTGACCAGAACTTGGATAAGTTGATAGGTAGGGTAGCATTTAAATGGGTGCATGTCTGTCGCCAGCCCCAGCGTTTCTTAGCCGCGAGCAAATTACGAATGTGGCGCTGGAGTTGCCGGTGGCGTCGTAGTGTGTCCGGGTCACACGTGTGGAGGAAGGCACGGTAGAGACGGCGGAATTCATGGAGGAGGAGGATGGCCTGTGGGGGTAAGGTAGGACGGTGGGGGTGGATGGCGACAGTAGGGACGTGGGCCTCCACGGCCTCAGACAAGGTCTGCTGGAGAAAGGAGGCGGCATGGGTGACATCATCGGGGTGGTGGTAGGTGAAAGGGTGGCTATCGACCTGGGTGGAGAGGGTATCCCAGTAGGCATTCCATTTGGCATGGGAATAGTCATGGATGTACTTAGGGGGAGGGTCATTACGAGGGTCGGGGCGGGGGCGACGACCGTCTGAAATGGTGAGGAGGACAGGGAGATGGTCGCTACCAATAGGCTCCAGGACATCCACCGTTATGTGGCCAAGGGGGTTGGGGGAGGAGAGGATAACATCGGGAGTGGAGTTGGATTCGGGACGGGTGTGCTGGGGGATGGGGATGAGGTCGCCTTGAAAGGAGGAGATGAACTGATGCCACCGCCATAACTGGGCAGCGGAACGACTATGGATGTTGAGGTCGGTGGCGATCACACAGGAGGAGAAGGTACGGTTGATGTGGGAGAGGAAGTCGAAGGGAATAGGGGCGTTGGGGCGGACATAGATGGTGGCGCAGGTAATGGTAAGGGACTAAGGATCAGGTGTTCGGTGGGGTCGGGAAGGAGAGGTTGGAGCCGAACGGGGATCTGGCGGTGGTGTCCAATGGCAACTCCACCACGCGCAATTGGGAGGGGATTATTGAAGCGGTGGAGGAGGTAGGGCGAAGTGTGGACGGTGTGGTGGGGTTGCAGGAAGGTTTCATTGAGGAGGAAGGCATCCATGCGGTGGGTGGCAAGGGTGTGCAGGAAGAGGTTCTTGTTGGCGGGAAGGGAGCAGATGTTGTTGAAAAGGATATGGTGCTGTCGCGCCATCACAGGGATTTAAACGAGGGTGTCAAGACGGGAGAAGGTGAAATGGGCCTGGTTGTTGGAGTAGGTGGCGTACATTTTGAGTTGGAAAATGGAACGGGCAGTGAGGGAGATCTGTTGGAGGGTGTGCGGGCGCTGAAAAGGATGAACATTCTGAAGGACGATGGTGAGGAATCTGATGATGTCCTCAGCGGTAGGGGGTGGGCGAAGGGAGTTGCCGGGAAGGGTGGGGGCGTCCAGAGGGCGGACGGGAACGATGAGTTCGGGAGTGGTTGGAGGGGGTCGGGCCTTACACTTCTGGGAGTAGGTAGGATGAGGGAGGTTACAAGTATTACGGGAGGGGGGGGGACTGGGGATTGGGGCAATGCCGTAAAAAGTGGGCTTGCCTACAGTGCGGGCAGGTGGGGGCCTCACGGCACTCAGATGTTGGGTGCGCATTATACCGCAAGCACCTTTGGCAGCGGAGGGATTGAGGAGGGGAACGGGAGCGGTCAACTTTATAACGTTGGTTAAAAAGGAGCGCACCCTCCTTCAGGAGACGGTCTATGGAGGGGGCGTGCTCAGAAAAAAACCGCATAATGCGGGTGGAGCCGGGAGCGTTGTGGATGCGACGAACCGCACGCACCTCCACATGAGGATGGGCCTGAAGCTCCGCCAATACCTCCTCCTTCGTGATCGCCGGACTGAGCCGAGTGATCATGGCAGTGAGGGTCAGCGGGCGACGCGGGGTTGGGGTTGGCGGGAAGGAGGTGGGGAAGGAGCAGGGGTGAGGGAGGCATGAGGGCCAAAGCGGGTGACAGGGATGCGGGAAAGGAGGTCTGTGTGGAGGGTAGGGCTGGGGGAGGAGATGAGCAACGAATCATGGCAAGGAGTGAGGAGGGAGATGGGGGCACCAGGACAATTCTGGCGAAGGAAGAGGGTGAGGTTCCGGGCTTCAAGGAGGGAGGGATCAGGACGGGAGAGGAGGTAGCAGTAGGAGGAGGGGGTAGAGGAGGAGCAGGAGGGGGCAGGGACGGGCGGGGAGACATCCATGGCATCATGGGTGGGGGAAGGGGGGACAAGGCGGAGCCTTTTTGGGAGCAGAGGAGGCAGGGGTGCCACTGGGGCACTTGACGGTGGCGGAGGAGGTGTGGGGGATGGGAACAACTGGAATGTGGCGGGGAGTGGCAGGTCCTGGGGCTTCAGTCGGCGCCGGAGATGGTGAGGGTGATGGTGAGGGCGATGGCGAAGGTGACGGTGAAGACGATGACGAGGACGATGAAGGGGAGAGTGGGCCGTAGCCCGCCGGGCGACCACCCTGGCAGGGGACGCAGAAACGGAAGGAGTAGAGGGAGGGAGTGGAGGGAAGGGATCAGAGGAGGCGCGGGAGGGAGGAGCCGGGGACGCGGCGACAAATAGGGAGGGAGATGAGAGAGTGAGGAGTGGTGGGATGGACTGAGGGGGGAGTGAAGCGGCACACCACGTGATAGTGGTGGCAGCAGCGGAAGGGGAGGTGTATATTATGGCAGTGGTGGTGGCTGTAGAAGAGGTGGTGGGGGTTGACATTATGATAAGAGGGGGGGAAACACAGTACTAGACAAAGGAGCAAACGAGAGACGGGCAGGGCGACGAGAGACACACAGGAGAAAGGGACGGAGAATGACGAAAGAGACTGGGGCCTAAGCCCCACTCTGCTGCCGCCGGGGCGGGGGGGGGGGGCGACCCGGCTGGCTGGCTGGTGGGGAAGCCTCTGCTGCTGCTGCTGCTGCTGCTGGTGGATGGTGGGAGCAGCTAGGACCACTGCTGGCCGCTGGCTGCGACCGCTGGTGGCTGCGACCGCTGGTGGCGGGGACCACTGGTGGCTGGTGGCCTCTGGATGCTGGCTGTTGGCTGCTGGCTGCTGGCTGGGGTCGGCGCAGGCGAGGACCGCTGCGTGCTGCTGGCGGGGACATTGCTGGCTGCTGGCGAGGACCGCTGCTGGCAGGGACCGCTGCTGGCTGCTGGCTGCTGGCTGCTGGCTACTGGCTGCTGGCCGCCGACCGGCTGGCTGGCTGGAACCTGCAACACCTATCGCTTCGATTGGTACCAGAATAGCACAATCGAAGGGCGGTTTCAACTGAATTACCGCTGGAGATGGTCGCAGACCGCCCAGCCGGAAACTATAAGCGCCAGGTCAAAGATAGTCCAAGGTGCGAATACCGATACACACCGCTGCTGCCACCCGCGGAAAGAGAGGGTAACAGCATAATCGCGATAACCGCAGGAGACTAAACATAAAATCGCAACTAAGGTTTAAGCCAGCCACTGCTCATCTAGCTATGTCACTTTTATCAGTTTCGGAATATTCTCTCATAGACTAGTGAAAAAGTCAAAATCAAAACAAGATGAGTGGTAATTAGCACTCCTTTTAAAAAAAGTTAGCTATTCACGTATCTCATTTTTCACACATCTCAATGTTTATGACGTCATATCTGCTGAACTATGTGCCGTACAATGATATACGAGGGCGTGCTGAAAAGTAAGGCCTCCGCATTTTTATGCGAAAACTCATAAAGCAGATGGTTGTTGTCTTGCAAACGTCCCAATCTGTTGACTCAGGGATCGAGACGGGTCCGCACGATCCGTTACAGCCATGCGGATAAGATGCCTGTCATGTCTACTGCTAGTCATACGAAGCCGTTGGGATCCAGCACGGCGTTCCGTATTACCCCCCTGAACCCACCGATTCCATATTCTGCTAACAGTCATTGGATCTCGACCAACGCGAGCAGCAATGTCGCGACACGATAAACCGCAATCGCGATAGGCTACAATCCGACATTTATCAAAGCCGAAAACGTGATGGTACGCATGTCTCCTCCTTACACGAGGCATCACAACAACGTTTCACCAGGCAACGCCGGTCAACTGCTGTTGGTGTATGAGAAATGGGTTGGAAACTTTCCTCGTGTCAGCACGTCGTAGGTGTAGCCAGCGGTGCCAACCTTGTGTGAATGCTCTGAAAAGCTAATCATTTGCATATCACAGCATCTTCTTCCTGTCGGTTAAATTTCGCGTCTGTAGCACGTCATCTTGGTGGTGTAGCAATTTTAATGGCCAGTAGTGTATATTACAGGACTCTGATTTATATTGCCCATCGCTTGCGCCACTCGTTCTAAATCCAAAGTTAAGTATTGTCAAATCTGCTTTATTGAAATAAAACAATTAATGTTATTTGTTTGAATTGTTGTTCAAATGGTTCACATGGCTCTGAACGCTATGGGACTTAACATCTGATGTCAACAGTCCCCTAGAACTTAGAACTACTTAAACCTACCTAACCTAAGGACATCACACACATCCACGCCCGAGGCAGGATTCGTACCTGCGACCGTAGCGGTCGTACGGTTCCAGACTGAAGCGCCTAGAACCGCACGGCCACTCCAGCCGGCTGAATTGTTGTATAGCATTCCGAGAATGCAGCATCCTTTACACATCCTATACGAGACGAGCGGGGAAGACCCAACAATTTTGTCGGAGGTATCAGCGAGAAGAAGTTTCAGACTCGTTTGAAATTTTTTTGGAAGTCGCTGTGTGCTCTCACTCTCAAATACTGATAGAATATGGTGTTGGTAATTTGCGCGCCGTGAGTATGCTGCCTCTAAACATACATAGCTTTAATATTTATGCTAGAGTTTTCAGCTTTACTACTTGCCTTACTGTGTTAAACCTTTAACGAAAGATTACACCTGTTAATGGGCGATTATGACAGCATTTTAAATTTTACATTCGGTCAATAATTATACAGAGTACTCAAAAATAAAATTGTTTTGCCTCTGGAAACCGTTAAATAGGCTATCTGCAACTTGAATTTTGAGACCAGATGAACACTTGTTTTCGTTTAGTAGTGCATAATTCTATGTCAGGTAATTGTTGAGTGATTCTGTTGCTTAAAAACCCGTAAAATCGCTGCAATAGTTGTTATCACATTTTATAGCCTGATTTATCAGGACTCCTGTTGCTGT
The DNA here is from genome assembly GCF_023864275.1 of Schistocerca cancellata. Taxonomy (NCBI): domain Eukaryota; kingdom Metazoa; phylum Arthropoda; class Insecta; order Orthoptera; family Acrididae; genus Schistocerca; species Schistocerca cancellata. Next base: position 96,882,600 of record NC_064626.1, read on the forward strand.
CCATTAAAACTACTCCAGCCATATCATTGATAATACAACTCCGTGCTGCTCCATGACGTGGTGTTAAATTCTTGGGATTACCGCTTGATAATAAATTCAACTGGGAGGAGCACACCACAGAACTGCTGAAGCGTCTTAACAAATCTCTATTTGCAATGCGAATTGCGTCAGACGTAGGGGAAATAAAAATGGAAAAGCTGGCTTTCTTTGCTTACTTTCATTCCATAATGTCATATAGGATTATCTTTTGGGGTAATTCATGAAGCCAAGATTAAGGTTTCCAGGCACAAAAACTTGCAGTAAGAGTTATATGTGGTGTGAACTCAAGAGCATCCTGCAGAAGCCTGTTAGGGAACTAGCGATGCTAACTACTGCTTGCCAATATATTTATTCTTTAATCAAATTTGTCATTAAAAATATATCACTTTTTCAAACCAACACCTCAGTTCATGGAATCAATACTAGAAATATGAATAATTTTCACAAGGATTTAAAGTCACTTACTCTTGTACAAAAAGGTGTGCATTATTCAGGAACAAACATTTCCAGTAACTTGCCAGCAGCCATAAAAAGCTTAACAACCAATGAAATTCAGTTTAAGAGAAGTCTCCTTCTACTCCATTGATGAATTTCTCAGTAGAACCAACTGATATAACTTCTGCACCATTTTAGTGCAGTAATGTGTTCATTGTAAATATATATATATATATATATATATATATATATATATATATATATATATATATATATATATAACTCCGCTGTACCGGTCCCAAGCCCGGGGCCTCATTATGCAAGTGATGAGGAAGGAGGAGGGGGAGGAGTAACAACCTCGTTTAAAAAACCGAGTTCACCTGACCCGGTTGATAGTACTCTGTCAGGGCCCCTTTGCTAGGGTTACAGCGAAGACCTCAACGGTAGTGAAGGCGGAGAGAACGAATCTCGGTACGGTGGAACTAGCGGAAGAGGCACATAATACAATAAATCCACCTTGCGTCTGACTTGTAACAAGCGGCACTGTGGTCGGCGTCTGTTCACCAGAGGTGCGGCCGTAATACAAATTCTGGAACTAACCACTCCAGTCTTAACCACTGAACTTTTCTGAGCTCAACCCTTTGATTCTAAGTACTATTATGGAGCGTTTTAGTAATTACAAAATTACCCCAGGTGGTAACAAATCCTGCGCCATCAGTGGCGCAACTAGTCTATCTGATTCTGGGGAGACTAGGCTGAAACGCTATATCCCAAACCAGAGGAAATCGAAGTCTTTTGACCGACTCATGCCCAAGGTCGAAACATTTTTTGGAACTATCAATATCAACTCTCTCTTGACACCAGGAAAACTCTATAAATTAGGAGACACACTAAAAGAACAAAATATCAAAATTTTAGCCCTGCAAGAAACAAGGTTGCCTGATGAGAATACCATGGATTTTGGAAACTACCGATTGTTTAAAAGTAAAACAGACAAAAGAATTCTTAAAAACACTCCGCATCTGGGTGTTGCATTCGCAATTTCGCAAGACATTCTTGGCTCCGTAATCGAAGTAAATCCAGTAAACAACAGACTAATGACAATTTCCATGAAATGTGCAAATAAAATGTACTGTTTAATTAACGCACACATGCCTATCAACCAGGAGAATAAAACAAATCCAGAAAAAGTAAATAAGTCATGGGAAGTGTTAGAGAATACAGTCGCCAAAATTCCTCAAAATTATGTAAAGATTTTAATGGGTGATTTTAATGCACAGTTAGGGAAAGAGAGAAAATTTAGAAAAACGGTCGGTGAATTCCCTGCACAGAAATGGACCAATCAAAATGGAAAGAGGCTGGTAGAATTTTGCAGAAATTTCAATCTCAAAATTATGTCAAGTCATTTTAAGAAAAAACCTTCAAAACAAAAGACATGGCGATCACCTAACAAGGACATAGGTGAATTCCAAATTGACCATATTGCAATCTCGTATCCATGTCACAAAGAAATTTTAAATGTTCAAGTTCGTAAAGGCGCCAATATTGACTCAGACCATTACTTAACCCGTGTGAAACTAAAGCTAAAACCCCAAAAGTTCAACAAAAGGACACCATTAATCCCCAAATTTGACACCAGTAAAATCCAACCATCATTATTAGCAGACGAATTTGACAAAACAAGTGCACAAAATTGGGAACAAATCAAACACAAGATTATCAAAACAGCTCAAGATCAAATTCCTTTACGAAAACACAAGAAACATGCTTGGTGGAATGAAAACTGTGATCATGCAATCAAAGCCAGACAAGAGACATTTAAAGCATGGAATAGCAACAAGACAGAAGACACATATGATACATTCCTGACAACTACAAAAGACACTTCAAAACTAATTAGACAAACAAAAAGACAATATGAGAACAGTCAACTCTTAGAAATTGAAGAAGATTTTCAGAAATACAATACCAGAAATTTTTATAAAACTTTTAAAACCAAAATAAAGGGGTACCAACCCCAGAATCTTTGCTTCAAGAAGGAAAATGGACAGTTGGCTCTTAACAACCAAGAAAATTGCAAAGAACTTTCTAAATATTTTAAGAATCTTCTAAATTGCCCCGAGCCCACAGAAAGATTTCCACCAAAAATTCCCCAACAATACAATCCAGTTTCACTTGCACCAAATGAAGAGGAAATCATTAAAGAAATTCATAGGTTGAAAAACAACAAAGCATCTGGTGAAGATGGAATTGTTGCAGAACTTTTAAAGGCAGCTGGTCCAAAAACCGTTAAAGAAATTACTTCAATCATGCAAAACATTTGGCAAACTGAAAAAATTCCTGATGAATGGAAAACCGCCTTGATTCACCCACTTCATAAGAAGGGAGACAAAACTGGTGTTAATAATTACAGAGGAATTTCTCTTCTTCCAGTCACATACAAAATCCTCTCTCAATGTCTTCTGAACCGAGCAAAACAACAACTGGAATGGAAAATTGGCGAATATCAAGCAGGTTTCAGGCCAAATAGATCTTGCCCAGAACAGATTTTAGTCCTCAAACTAATTCTCAGACATCAAAAAATTTACAATAAAAAACTAGTTTGTACCTTTGTAGATTTTAGAAAGGCTTATGACTCAGTGGATCGTGAATCTCTTTTCCAAATTGTGAAAGAACAAGGCCTGGATCCTAAAACCACGGCAATTATCAGAGACACGCTAACTGGTACAAAATCAAAAGTAAAGTTCAGAGGAGAAATTTCAGAACCCTTTGAAATAAAAACAGGCGTGAGGCAAGGTGATGGACTCTCTCCGTTGCTGTTTAACTGCGTTCTAGAAAAAGTAATACAAGAGTGGCGCGAACGAAAATTGGAGTTCAAAATTGACCAACCAGTGAAATTAGGACGAACAAATATTCGAATAGACTGTTTGGCCTTTGCAGACGACTTGGTTATTCTAACGCAGGACATCCAAATTGCTCAGAAACAAATAGAAATTCTTAAAGAAACAGCAGAAAGAGTAGGTCTCCAAATCTCATTTGAAAAAACACAGTATATGACTAGCAACAAACTGGCACCCAAACTTTTGGAAACTAAGTATGGAAAAATCAAAAGAGTTTCGCAATTCAAATATTTAGGTGAAACAATCTCAGAGACTGGTCTAGAAAAAATTGGAAATGAAATTCGTTGTCAAAAGATGGAGACAGCTTTTAGACTTACAAAAGACATCTACAACAAAAAATGTCTCTCGAGGTACTCTAAATTGAGACATTACAACACGGTCATAAAACCAGAGTGCCTTTATGGGGCTGAAACGCTAATTTTAAACAGAAAAAAGGACATTCAAGAAATCCAAAAAAGAGAAAGAAAAGTAATCAGAAAAATTCTAGGTCCAAAATATACTGAAGAAGGAACATACAGGCTAAGAGCAAATAGTGAAACTCAACAATACACCAGCATATATTCGGATATGAAAAAACGCAGATTAAAATTTTATGGGCATATTAAAAGAATGGATGCTACCAGACTAACTAAACAAGTAGTGGAATTCTACGAAAATCGAAGTAAAGCTAAATTTGAGACAATAAAATGGATTGCTGCTATAAAAGAGGACATGAAAGAGGCAGATATAAAACAAGATGAAATTCAAGACAGAAAATTATTTAGGCAAAAAATTCATGACTGGGTAGTTGGTCAAGCTGAAAAACCAAAGAAAACTGGAACCACATGGTCTGATGAAAGGAAAAGAGCTCATTCCGAGAGAATGAAAACAATTTGGGCAGAGAGAAAGTCTAAAAGAAAATAACTGAATGCCCCGAGATTGTACTTCGCGTGGTCCAGTAGGGCCCAAACGTGAATAATATATATATATATATATATATATATATATATATATATATATATATATTATTATTATTATTATTCACGTTCGGTCCAGTAGGGCCCAAACGTGAATAATATATATATATATATATATATATATATATATATATATATATATATTATTCACGTTTGGGCCCTACTGGACCACGCGAAGTACAATCACGGGGCATTCAGTTATTTTCTTTTAGACTTTCTCTCTGCCCAAATTGTTTTCATTCTCTCGGAATGAGCTCTTTTCCTTTCATCAGACCATGTGGTTCCAGTTTTCTTTGGTTTTTCAGCTTGACCAACTACCCAGTCATGAATTTTTTGCCTAAATAATTTTCTGTCTTGAATTTCATCTTGTTTTATATCTGCCTCTTTCATGTCCTCTTTTATAGCAGCAATCCATTTTATTGTCTCAAATTTAGCTTTACTTCGATTTTCGTAGAATTCCACTACTTGTTTAGTTAGTCTGGTAGCATCCATTCTTTTAATATGCCCATAAAATTTTAATCTGCGTTTTTTCATATCCGAATATATGCTGGTGTATTGTTGAATTTCATTATTTGCTCTTAGCCTGTATGTTCCTTCTTCAGTATATTTTGGACCTAGAATTTTTCTGATTACTTTTCTTTCTCTTTTTTGGATTTCTTGAATGTCCTTTTTTCTGTTTAAAATTAGCGTTTCAGCCCCATAAAGGCACTCTGGTTTTATGGCCGTGTTGTAATGTCTCAATTTAGAGTACCTCGAGAGACATTTTTTGTTGTAGATGTCTTTTGTAAGTCTAAAAGCTGTCTCCATCTTTTGACAACGAATTTCATTTCCAATTTTTTCTAGACCAGTCTCTGAGATTGTTTCACCTAAATATTTGAATTGCGAAACTCTTTTGATTTTTCCATACTTAGTTTCCAAAAGTTTGGGTGCCAGTTTGTTGCTAGTCATATACTGTGTTTTTTCAAATGAGATTTGGAGACCTACTCTTTCTGCTGTTTCTTTAAGAATTTCTATTTGTTTCTGAGCAATTTGGATGTCCTGCGTTAGAATAACCAAGTCGTCTGCAAAGGCCAAACAGTCTATTCGAATATTTGTTCGTCCTAATTTCACTGGTTGGTCAATTTTGAACTCCAATTTTCGTTCGCGCCACTCTTGTATTACTTTTTCTAGAACGCAGTTAAACAGCAACGGAGAGAGTCCATCACCTTGCCTCACGCCTGTTTTTATTTCAAAGGGTTCTGAAATTTCTCCTCTGAACTTTACTTTTGATTTTGTACCAGTTAGCGTGTCTCTGATAATTGCCGTGGTTTTAGGATCCAGGCCTTGTTCTTTCACAATTTGGAAAAGAGATTCACGATCCACTGAGTCATAAGCCTTTCTAAAATCTACAAAGGTACAAACTAGTTTTTTATTGTAAATTTTTTGATGTCTGAGAATTAGTTTGAGGACTAAATATATATATATATACACTCCTGGAAATTGAAATAAGAACACCGTGAATTCATTGTCCCAGGAAGGGGAAACTTTATTGACACATTCCTGGGGTCAGATACAACACATGATCACACTGACAGAACCACAGGCACATAGACACAGGCAACAGAGCATGCACAATGTCGGCACTAGTACAGTGTATATCCACCTTTCGCAGCAATGCAGGCTGCTATTCTCCCATGGAGACGATCGTAGAGATGCTGGATGTAGTCCTGTGGAACGGCTTGCCATGCCATTTCCACCTGGCGCCTCAGTTGGACCAGCGTTCGTGCTGGACGTGCAGACCGCGTGAGACGACGCTTCATCCAGTCCCAAACATGCTCAATGGGGGACAGATCCGGAGATCTTGCTGGCCAGGGTAGTTGACTTACACCTTCTAGAGCACGTTGGGTGGCACGGGATACATGCGAACGTGCATTGTCCTGTTGGAACAGCAAGTTCCCTTGCCGGTCTAGGAATGGTAGAACGATGGGTTCGATGACGGTTTGGATGTACCGTGCACTATTCAGTGTCCCCTCGACGATCACCAGTGGTGTACGGCTAGTGTAGGAGATCGCTCCCCACACCATGATGCCGGGTGTTGGCCCTGTGTGCCTCGGTCGTATGCAGTCCTGATTGTGGCGCTCACCTGCACGGCGCCAAACACGCATACGACCATCATTGGCACCAAGGCAGAAGCGACTCTCATCGCTGAAGACGACACGTCTCCATTCGTCCCTCCATTCACGCCTGTCGCGACACCACTGGAGGCGGGCTGCACGATGTTGGGGTGTGAGCGGAAGACGGCCTAACGGTGTGCGGGACCGTAGCCCAGCTTCATGGAGACGGTTGCGAATGGTCCTCGCCGATACCCCAGGAGCAACAGTGTCCCTAATTTGCTGGGAAGTGGCGGTGCGGTCCCCTTCGGCACTGCGTAGGATCCTACGGTCTTGGCGTGCATCCGTGCGTCGCTGCGGTCCGGTCCCAGGTCGACGGGCACGTGCACCTTCCGCCGACCACTGGCGACGACATCGATGTACTGTGGAGACCTCACGCCCCACGTGTTGAGCAATTCGGCGGTACGTCCACCCGGCCTCCCGCATGCCCACTATACGCCCTCGCTCAAAGTCCGTCAACTGCACATACGGTTCACGTCCACGCTGTCGCGGCATGCTACCAGTGTTAAAGACTGCGATGGAGCTCCGTATGCCACGGCAAACTGGCTGACACTGACGGCGGCGGTGCACAAATGCTGCGCAGCTAGCGCCATTCGACAGCCAACACCGCGGTTCCTGGTGTGTCCGCTGTGCCGTGCGTGTGATCATTGCTTGTACAGCCCTCTCGCAGTGTCCGGAGCAAGTATGGTGGGTCTGACACACCGGTGTCAATGTGTTCTTCTTTCCATTTCCAGGAGTGTATATATATATATATATATATATATATATATATCTGTGTGTGTGTGTGTGTGTGTGTGTGTGTGTGTGTGTGTGTGTAAGTGCAATCTAACTTCTACACTATTTCAGTGCAGTAATGTGTTCATTGTAAATAAGTATTGTAGTAGTTCTATTACATTTTTATTACCTTATAAATAAAAAAAATCTTTTTTATTTTAAATTCAGTGCATTAGTGTTTGTAAGATGATTCTTTCATATAGTGTTCATTAAAAAAATGACGATCATTCCACTTGGGACCTGTGAAAGATACATCAGCACATTTGTTTCAGTTGTAAATATTTGTCATGTATTATTGTTTTTCTGACATGTTCTACATTCTGGAGGACCTCCTGACTACGGATCAATTGGAATGAAAGTAAATCCAATCTAATCTAATCGATAGGTTGTCACTTTGACGACTTGCGCGTCCCTAACCTACACCAGTAATACTACGGGGGAAAAGAAGGCCTACAGTTCAACGTGAAGTTAAAAACCATGTGCCGTTCCTGGCGAAACTTTACAACACTGAGAGGCGAAGACTAGGTTAAAGGCAGGCTGAAATATTCTGTGGTCCGACGGGTATTAGATGCCGCGACTTTTCGGTTTCCAGGCAGTCTAGATCACAAGGTCCGATGTATGAATGACTGCCTGTAGAACCTCTGCTTACTACTATTAGGCCTACATCTTACGTTCGTGGGCGAAGATTTTCCACTAAGAATTACGTCAGTCTTAGGTGCCACAACAGATTATCATAAAATATACATGCCAACAATAAAATATCTTGTTCAATTAGAGTTGTTTATACACTGAATCCCAGAACCTTATCACCATTTTTGGAACTAACACTAAATATTTTTAAAAAGTATATTTTAGCGATTTTTATAGTGATATGTTATGTTATTTTATCTTAACCGGGGACCTAGAAACGACGGAGAGGCTTCGTCCCCGCCGCAGCCGCAGTGGTCCGCTACCCCACGACGACTACCGCAGTATACTTCAGCCCTCCGCCGCCCCACACCGAACCCAGGGTTATTGTGCTGCTCCGCCCCCGGTGGACTCCCCAAGGAACGTCTCATACCAGACGATGGTAGCCCCTATGTTTGCGTGGTTAGAGTAATGGTGGTGTACGCGTACGTGGAGAACTTACTTGCGCAGCAATCGGCGACATAGTGTAACTGAGGCGGAATAAGGGGAACCAGCCCGCATTCGTCGAGGCAGATGGAAAACCGCCTGAAAACCATTCACAGACTGGCCGGCTCACCGGACCTCGACACAAATCCGCCGGGCGGATTCGTGCCGGGGACCAGGCGCTCCTTCCCACCCAGAAAGCCATGCGTTAGGCCGCACGGCCAACCGGGCGGGCGAGATTTCATATACTATTTCAGTAACACAGTTTTTAAATTTCAATGGCAATAGTAGCTCTGGTCAGTATGGATCGTAGTTACCGTGCTGAGCTGTTTTGTGTTTCTTCCATATCTACCGGAGTTCCTTCCATATCAATTGACCCTCACCTTTTTTTACCTTTTCGCGCATGTATATGGAACAATGGTCTGTCATTGTAAAAACTGTCCTGACAGCTTTTAGTACATTTGTGGCGAGTTTTTTATAAAGGAACACCAGTGGGACAACACAGATTTCGTAAAGAAAGTATACATGTCATACTTTAGAAATAAATTTCTGATGAAGACTAAATGATGTTCGATGTTTTTTTTTCTTTCTCCTGATAACGACGTCCTCTTGAGTAGTCCCCACCCGGAGATCCGAATGGGGGACTATTTTACCTCCGGAATATTTTACCCAAGAGGACGCCATCATCATTTAATCATACAGTAGAGCTGCATGTCCTCGGGAAAAATTACGGCTGTAGTTTCCCCTTGCTTTCAGCCGTTCGCAGTACCAGCACAGCAAGGCCGTTTTGGTTAATGTTACAAGGCCAGATCAGTCAATCATCCAGACTGTTGCCCCTGCAACTACTGAAAAGGCTGCTGCCCCTCTTCAGGAACCACATGTTTGTCTGGCCTCTCAACAGATACCCCTCCGTTGTGGTTGCACCTACGGTACGGCCATCTGTATCGCTGAGGCACGCAAGCCTCCCCACCAACGGCAAGGTCCATGGTTCATGGGGGGATAACAACTCTGAAACAAAATTGATTGTGAGTGGGAGGAAAGCCTTGTTATTACAAAGTTCTTAGCAACAAAAAAGACTCAAATTATATTTATTTTGCAGCCATTGTGCTGCCAAAGTAGTTTGTCTGACCAGCCTCAAGAATCTGTTCCTGAACTGTTTCACGATTGTTTCCTTGAAAGTTTGTGAGAAACAGTGTCCACACTTGAAATCAAGACATCAAAGTGCATCATGGCCTCTGGAACACACGTATGATCAGGCACTACTGTTGGGCACTGCGGTGAGACGTATAACAGGCAATTCATTACAGGAAAAACTACACTACTGGCCATTAAAATTGCTACACCATCAAGATGACGTGCTACAGACGCGAAATTAAACGACAGGAAGAAGATGCTGTGATATGCAAATGATTAGCTTTTCAGAGCATTCACACAAGGCTGGCGCCGGTGGCGACACCTACAACGTTCTGGCATGAGGAAAGTTTCCAACCCATTTCTCATACACCAACAGCAGTTGACCGTCGTTGCCTGGTGAAACGTTGTTGTGATGCCTCGTGTAAGGAGGAGAAATGCGTACCATCACGTTTCCGACTTTGATAAAGGTCGTATTGTAGTCTATCGCGATTGCGGTTTACCGTATCGCGACATTGCTGCTCGCGTTGGTCGAGAGCCAAGGACTGTTAGCAGAATATGGAATCGGTGGGTTCAGGAGGGCCGGCCGCTGGTGGCCGATCGGTTCTAGGCGCTTCAGTCTGGATTCGCGTGACCGCTACGGTCGCTGGTACGAATCCTGCCTCGGGCATGGATGTGTGTGATGTCCTTAGGTTAGTTGGTTTAAGTTGTTCTAAGTTCTAGGGGACTGATGACCTCAGATGATAAGCCCCATAGTGCTCAGAGCCATTTTGAACCATTTTTTTTTTTTGTTCAGGTGGGTAATATGGAACGCCGTGCTGGATCCCAACGGCCCCGTATCACTAGCAGTCGAGATGACAGGCATCTTACCTGCATGACTGCAACAGATCGTGCAGCCACGTCTCGACCCCTGAGTCAACAGATGGGGACGTTTGCAAGACAACAACCATCTGTACGAACAGTTCGACGACGTTTGCAGCAGTATGGACTATCAGCTCTGAGACCATGGCTGCGGTTACCCTCGACGCTGCATCACAGAAAGGAGCGCCTCCGATGATGTACTCAACGACGAACCTGGGTGCACGATTGGCAAAATGTCATTTTTTCGGATGAATCCAGGTTCTGTTTATAACATCACGATGGTCGCATCCGTGTTTGGCGACATCGCGGTGCACGCACATTGGAAGCGTGTATTCGTCATCGCCATACTGGCGTATCACCCAGCGTGATGGTATAGGGTGCCATTGGTTACACGTGTCGGTCACCTCTTGTTCGTATTGACGGCACTTTGAACAGTGGATGTTACATTTGAGAAGTGTTACGACCCGTGGCTCTATCCTTCATTCGATTCCTCCGAAACCTTACATTTCAGCAGGATAATGCACGACCGCATGTTTCAGGTCCTGTACGGGCCTTTCTGTATACAGAAAATGTTCGACTGCTGCTCTGGCCAGCAGATTCTCCAGATCTCTCACCAATTGAAAACGTCTGGTCAATAGTGGCCGAGCAACTGGCTCGTCACAATACGCCAGTCACTGCTCTTGATGAACTGTGGTAGCGTGTTGAATCTGCATGGGCAGCTGTAGCTGTACACGCTATCCAAGCTCTGTTTGACTCAATACCCAGGCGTATCAAGGCTGTTATTACGGCCAGGGGTGGTTGTTCTGGGTACCGATTTCTCAGGACCTATGCACCCAAATTGCGTGAAAATGTAATCATATGTCAGTTCTAGTATAATATATACTCCTGGAAATGGAAAAAAGAACACATTGACACCGGTGTGTCAGACCCACCATACTTGCTCCGGACACTGCGAGAGGGCTGTACAAGCAATGATCACACGCACGGCACAGCGGACACACCAGGAACCGCGGTGTTGGCTGTCGAATGGCGCTAGCTGCGCAGCATTTGTGCACCGCCGCCGTCAGTGTCAGCCAGTTTGCCGTGGCATACGGAGCTCCATCGCAGTCTTTAACACTGGTAGCATGCCGCGACAGCGTGGACGTGAACCGTATGTGCAGTTGACGGACTTTGAGCGAGGGCTTATAGTGGGCATGCGGGAGGCCGGGTGGACGTACCGCCGAATTGCTCAATACGTGGGGCGTGAGGTCTCCACAGTACATCGATGTTGTCGCCAGTGGTCGGCGGAAGGTGCACGTGCCCGTCGACCTGGGACCGGACCGCAGCGACGCACGGATGCTCGCCAAGACCGTAGGATCCTACGCAGTGCCGTAGGGGACCGCACCGCCACTTCCCAGCAAATTAGGGACACTGTTGCTCCTGGGGTATCGGCGAAGACCACTCGCAACCGTCTCCATGAAGCTGGGCTACGGTCCCGCACACCGTTAGGCCGTCTTCCGCTCACGCCCCAACATCGTGCAGCCCGCCTCCAGTGGTGTCGCGACAGGCGTGAATGGAGGGACGAATGGAGACGTGTCGTCTTCAGCGATGAGAGTCGCTTCTGCCTTGGTGCCAATGATGGTCGTATGCGTGTTTGGCGCCGTGCAGGTGAGCGCCACAATCAGGACTGCATACGACCGAGGCACACAGGGCCAACACCCGGCATCGTGGTGTGGGGAGCGATCTCCTACACTGGCCGTACACCACTGGTGATCGTCGAGGGGACACTGAATAGTGCACGGTACATCCAAACCGTCATCGAACCGATCGTTCTACCATTCCTAGACCGGCAAGGGAACATGCTGTTCCAACAGGACAATGCACGTCCTCATGTATCCCGTGCCACCCAACGTGCTCTAGAAGGTGTAAGTCAACTACCCTGGCCAGCAAGATCTCCGGATCTGTCCCCCATTGAGCATGCTTGGGACTGGATGAAGCGTCGTCTCACGCGGTCTGCACGTCCAGCACGAACGCTGGTCCAACGTAGGCGCCAGGTGGAAATGGCATGGCAAGCCGTTACAGAGGACTACATCCAGCATCTCTACGATCGTCTCCATGGGAGAATAGCAGCCTGCATTGCTGCGAAAGGTGGATATACACTGTACTAGTGCCGACATTGTGCATGCTCTGTTGCCTGTGTCTATGTGCCTGTGGTTCTGTCAGTGTGATCATGTGATGTATCTGACCCCAGGAATGTGTCAATAAAGTTTCCCCTTCCTGGGACAATGAATTCACGGTGTTCTTATTTCAATTTCCAGGAGTGTATTTGTCCAATGAATACCCGTTTATCATCTGCATTTCTTCTTGGTGGAGCAATTGTTAATGGTCAGTAGTGTATATTAGATACTTTAAGGAGAAGAGAAAAAGGAAACGTATGCCAGTCAAAAATAATTCCTGTGAAATGGTTCAAAAGGCTCTGAGCACTATGGGACTTAACTGCTGAGGTCATCAGTCCCCTAGAACTTAGAACTACTTAAACCTAACTAACCTAAGGACATCACACACATCCATGCCCGAGGCAGGATTTGAACCTGCGACCGTAGCGGTCGCACGGTTCCAGACTGTAGCGTCTAGAACCGCTCGGCCACTCCGGCCGGCCCCTGTGAACTTTCTTCGGCTTTATACTACAATATAACCTTTGTTCATAAAGAAAAATTAATTTATTTTTCATCGCAATTACAAGTGCTCAAGTGCTTTATTAATTTTCTAGTTTACAAGAAAGTCCAAGTCTGACAAACTGAACGTGATGGACAGAACTGAGATCAGACATCGATCCCAAAACATGTTATTAAGCTATTACGTAACAAAAATTAATGAAAAAATATTTTGGTCTTCCCCTGTATTTCTGTAAAAGCGGTTTAACACAATATTTCTGTACAAGATTTGTTTCGATTCAGTGGTGGTTTCATAAGTCACGTATTTCCTGATGAAGTAGGACTCGTAGAAATGTGTATACGTCTTTTAAGACCAAATGTTGTCAATACTGTTGTCGTCTGGCAGTCCATTGTTGTACGTCATTCAGTTTGGTTAGAAGAACATTACACCACTGCAGCAAGACATTATATCGACAAACCAGAAGGATAGTTGTAGGACGCTTACGCATAACGTGTGTACACTGAGGCGTCAGAAGCCATGGAATACCTTAAAATATTGTGTCGGGCCTCCTTTTAACCAGCGTAGTGCAGCAACTAGACATGGTATGTACTCCACATGTCGTTGGAAGTCTCCTGCAGAAATATTGAGCCTGCTGTCTCTATATTCGCCTATAATGGTGAAAGCGATTCCGGTGCAGCATTTTCTGAACGGACTGACCTCTGTAATATACCCCATTTGGGACAAATTTTAGATCATGGCGTAGATAAAGTAAAAGTTTTACACCAGTCAGGGGTTTACAAAATACTTTGTCCAAGCTGTAAACCGTGTTACGTAAATCAGACTGGACGAAAAATTGGAACTAGATTTGCTGAACATGTCGCCGTTGACAGTAAGGACGCGGATGATAGGTCGAATTTTGCAGCCCACATTATAAATAGTGGACATGAACTTCCTCGAATTGAGACGCATGAGACGCACATAGAGTGGAAAAGGGAAATTATCATGATTTGCTGGAGGATATGGCGATCTTTCGTCATCATAGATCAGCTAGCGTGTGCCTTCTCAATCAGCAGGTGACGGTGAGGGGTGTTCATTTTTGGGAGCTCTTCGCCGAGCATGGAGATGATAGGACAAGGAAAGACGGGGTGGGGGGGGTTGGGGGGTGGGGGGGGGGTAGAGGAGGGAGGAGTGAGGGGCGGGGGCGAGAGGGGGGGAGATAAATAGATTGATGATATGAATGATGCCCTTTAATTGGGCTTTTGCCATTTTGTTGGCTCCACCAACAGACATATGGTGAGGATTTATGTCTCATGATATACAAGCACACCGTAAGAGCCCCTACGAGTTCTCAATTCATCCTATCGAGCCTGTGTTAATTTTCCCATGTATGAAGTGTGCTAGCACTTTATTTCTGCATTTGGTCTTGTTTCTTTAATACGTTTGTTTCGTTCGTGTCCGTAACTTTCTTATCTCAACTTAGTTTACTTTACATGTGCATTCAGCAATGTGGCGCCAACTGCCGAAAAAAATCCGATCTTCCTCTCCGATAATATGATAAATAATTTTAAAAATTTTTAAAAAGTTTTTTAAAATTTTTTCTATGATATGCTTCTCGCTTATGTTTGTTCCTTTCTTACTAACTTGTACAATCGCTTTTTGGCGTATATAACTGTACTACGTGGTTGACAAAATCTTTATCAATATATCCATTTTTTGTAAATATTTCAGTATTTTATCATTATATTTTACCTCACTTTGTATGTCATTTCTTCTTCTCATTTTTATTTTAGCTGTATCTTTTCGCATAGAGGGCGGGTTTGCTTTGCAGCGCCCCCTTATGGTTTCTCGTCGTCATAGTCAATTCTCGATGTATCACTTTATGTTTGACCTCTGCTTAAGACAGTGTTACTACTCAGGACACATATTCGTTGAAAGATAAATTTGTATGTGCATTTTAAATGGTTTAATGCGTCTATATATATTTAATTGGTTTTACGTTGCTTTATGTACGTTTATTCATTTGGTCACTGCCGGTGATGGCTGTTGATCAGTTAAAATCAATGTGCAAAAGTAAATAAAGAAAACATGATTTAGCGACTAGTTGCTGCTTATTTGGTAATTTTACCCCATAAATGTTCGATGGAATTCATGTCGGGAGATGTGGGAAGCGAAATCATTCTCTCGAACTGTCGGAATGTTCTTCAAACCAATCGCAAACAATTGTGGCCCGGTTACACGGCGCACTGTCATCGGTAAACATTCCATCGTCGTTTGGGAAAAAGAAGTGCATGTACGGCTGCAAATGACCTCCAAGTAGCCGAACATAATCTAGTCTATGGTCGGTTCTTCTGGACCAGAGGATCCATTCCATATAACAGTAGCATACATCACTGTGAACCACCACCAGCCTGCACAGTACTTTGTTGACAACTTGGATCCATTGCTTCGTACAGTGTATGACACACTCGAACTCTATTGAGACGCCCTACTAAACCCGCAGGACAGGACAGTTAGTTTAAGTTGTGGAAAGGCGCCAAAATAAGCGGCTGTCAGTTACGCTCGAACATACAAACTTTTATTTGATCAAACATTGCAAGAGCCAAGAAAATTCTTTTTTTGTTTTTTAAAAAAGCTTTAGTTTTTGAACTTACTGAGCAGCTGAATGCGCCGTACAATCTCAAGCCTTAAGGGCAAGACCACTTTCATTTAAAAACGGCTGAAAGCCAATAACTTAGAGCTCAACTAAAATCAGAAATTTCAAACGCAAAGCCTTATCTTAAAACAGTTTCTTAATTAGGCTGAGGGCCCAAAGAATCTGACACATTAAGAGCAAACAACTTAAATTTAAAATCGGCTGAAGGCCCAACACTTAAGATTCAATAACATTAATTTTAAAAATGCCAAAGACTTTACGTAAAACAACTCTTAAATTAGGCTGAAGGCCCAAACCGTCTAACGCCTTAAGGGCAAAACAACCTTAATCTAAAAATCGGCTAGATGCCATGCAAGTACAAACAACAAGAACAAACAAGAAAAGGCAGTGCACCCAAGGGCGCTCAGAAGTTCCGAGGATCGGCCTGGAATTCAAACGCTGACATCCCAACCGACAGACAGTCAACGGGCCCACCGACAAGATACCCTTCGCTTCACCCGACCAGCACACGACAAGGAGTTCAACGGAACAACCAATTATACATTGAGCTGTCAAACTACACACCGTGCTGGACAGCGACAACACGATGAGGAAAATACACTGCGTGAATTTACGTCAACGGCCAGGGCAGGTAACCGGAACGTTAACGCCCACAATGCAGAAGATTCCGCTGGTGCACTTCAATTCAAATACCCTAGTACAGGATGATGGCTAAAATTTGCCACTTGAAAACACACGTTGTTGCTCGCGGGAATATCCCAATAGCTGACAACGAACTCCAAACGACACAATGTGAGCAGTCGTGACTTGCTGGTAGATTAAGTCAAAACTCAACTTTCATGTCTATGATCGGTGAGCCACGAACCTCGTAGCAACGGGAACAGCACCACACACTCCAACACCGCATAGAGGCCACCAGCGGGCCAGGCCAAACCACGCACCTCGGAGATTTCCTCACTGTTCCACGCCAACCGACTAGAGATGGGCAAAACTGTTGTTTTCAGAGATCGGATCAGAACTGTTCACTCCCTGAAATGAATTAGCTCTTTTTCATGACTCACCACTCATTTACAATAGAAAATAAATGGAAGGCACATTGCCCTTTAAACTTGGTTTATTCCAGTACTATACCTGTATTTTGATCTTATTTGATCCTATTTTGAAGTAACACAGATAATGAGTAAGAATTTTGTATTGTTTATTGAAATTTCCACGATATAACAAAGTTTTTGATTATTGATTTATTTTGCACTATCGTGGTTTTTTGGGTGATCGGAAAATGTTGTAACTTGAGATTTACATTAACAATATATTTGGCTATAATGTATTAAAATTTCATTAACCTCATACAAATACATCGCAAGCCATATATTTTTAAAGTGAACGTTTCCTTCCGAAGACGCCTAAAATCGCAAAATCCGTACCAGAATAAGAAAAAAATATATAAATTTGACTGTAAAACGAAAGTGCTGCATATAGCCTTACGCAGAATAAAACAATGAAAATATTGGTGTATCACATTTTGCGATACATTTATCAGTTCGCTCGTAATTAAAGCGTAAATTCGAGTGTCCATAATAAAAATCCTATAGTAAGAGGAGTCATCAGGAACCTAATCTGATCAGTTTAAACAAATAAAAATAAAATAAAAACAAATGATGTATACATAACATAATAAAGTAATGTACATAGCGGTATTACTACGAAGAACAATATCCAGTAGAGACGGACTCCGATGCAGAAGCACAGAGTCGAGCAGGTCGAGCCGCGAGCTGTATTACTGTGTGAGCTAAGACTGCA
Source organism: Schistocerca cancellata (assembly GCF_023864275.1). Taxonomy (NCBI): domain Eukaryota; kingdom Metazoa; phylum Arthropoda; class Insecta; order Orthoptera; family Acrididae; genus Schistocerca; species Schistocerca cancellata. The sequence continues at coordinate 96,900,043 of NC_064626.1, forward strand.
GAGACCAGAGTGACACCTGAGTTGCTTTGCTCAATGCTCTGGCTAGAGTCGAGAACGGTGGGGTGAGTGTTGAGCGGGCGAGTTCCGAGGGTGGGGGGAGCGGAGAACGGCCACCACTCACCCGCTCCGAGACAAGTCGTCCGTTCCCTTGCGAGCAGGTTGTTGCAAGTAGTTCCTATGTTATCCGCTAGGTGGCTCTCTGTCCTGTTGCTCGCATCAACTGCCCAGAGGGCAGGACGTGCGACTGAAACGATCGCTGACAGAGTGCGATGCGAAGTTAAGCTGCGCCAGACACTGCACGCGGCAGACGATGCACAGAGACGGCACGGCATATGTGAAACACAAAATCCAATGGGGCACTGCACAATGCAGGCAGCCAAGGTAGAAGCAGGACAGAGGCCAGCGCTGGCTGTGTTGTGTGGCGTGCACTGTGCTGTGACCAGCAGAGGCGCTGCTGATATGCTCCGTCTCTCTCTCTCTCTCTCTCTCTCTCTCTCTCTCTCTCTCTCTGCCGTGGGAAACGTTTGGAGCTACCGTTCTTTTTTTCTGAATCACTGATTGTTCACTTCTTTGAAAGATTCAACTATATGAATCAGTTCAAGAGCGGATCCCCCATCTCTACTACCGACCAACTGCCCAGCCGGAAACTATAAGCGCCAGGCCAAATATAGTCCAAGGTGCGATTATCGATACACACTGCTGCTGCCAACTGCGGAAAGAGAGGATAACAGCATAATCGCGATAACCACGGGAGACTAAACACAGAATAGCAATGAAGGTTTAATCCAATGCATAGAATGAGCCAGCCATGGCTCATCTATCATCAACGCTTACCAGATGAAATCAAGACTCATCTGACGAGGCCACGGTTTTCCAGTCTTCTAGTGCCAATCGATATGGTCATGAGCCCAGGAGAGGCGTTCTAGGCGTTGTCCATCGTCTGCTGCCATAGCCCATTAAGCCACATTTTGCCACATGTCGTAACAGATGCGTTCGTCGTACGTCCCACACTGGTTTCTGCGGTTGTGTCACGCTGTGTTGCTTGTCTGTTAGCAGTGACTACTGTACGCAAACGCCGCTGCTCTCGGTCGTTAGGTGAAGGTCGTCGGCTACTGCGTTGTCTGTGCTGAGAGATCGCCCCTGAAATTTGGTACTCTCAGAGCGCTCTTGACACTGTGTCTCTCGGAGTATTGAATTTCCTAACGATTTCTAAAATGGAATGTCCCATGTGTCTAGCTCCAACTACCATTCCCCGTTCAAAGTCTGTTAATTCCCGTCGTACGGCCGTAATCAGTAATATTTTCATATGAATCACCTGAGTAAAAATGACACCTCCTCCAAAGCTCTCCTCTTTTATACTTCGCGTACGCGATACTGCCGCTATCTATACGTGCCAGCCGGGGTGGCCGAGCAGTTCTACGCGCTGCAGTCTGGAACCGCGCGAACGCTATGGTCGCAGGTTCGAATCCTGCCTCGGGCATGGATGTGTGTGATGTCCTTAGGTCACTTAGGTTTAAGTAGTTCTAAGTTCTAGGGGACTGATGACCTTAGAAGTTAAGTCCCATAGTGATCAGAGCCATTTGAACCATCTATATGTGCGTATCGTAGTTCATTACCTTAGTGCATGCCTCATTTAACTTACAAATGGACGACACCTGAAAGCAACAAATCTGGAATGGGTGGGGTCAGTCAAACAGTGTTTATTATTCTATTGTGTTCTTCATGTACTGAAGACGGGTTTCTTTGTCTTTATATTTCATGACATGCAGTCCTTGCTACCCACTCGTCGTACCATCCCGGGAGTCCTACATTCATGGACACCGTACGCAACCTTGTTCCACGTAATGTCGCTGGGTGAAATTCTGGTGTCACGCTAGACCGCTTTCTAACTTGTCAGATCCGAGACCTCAGGAACAAAGCCAACGGTCGAGTCAGTAAAATGTACCCATTGCCGAATCCATCTCCCACTCTGCTGCCACAGCTTGGTATCACATTTTACAAGGCACTGCTTCGCCCTGTAATGGAATATTCCGAGTACGGAATTGCGTGCTGCGTTTGGCTCTCCGAGTACCAACGACCTCTCCGACAACTTGGAAAAGACAGCTCGCTTGTCTAACGGAGAGTTTTATAAAGGCTGCTCGCATCTTCATCTTCCACAAAAATGGAATGTGCGTTTGGCATATCTGACAGGGAATCCCCTTCCGCAGGGGGAGGGGGGGGGGGCGGGACAGAACAACTCATTTGATTTTACGCCACTTCGGCGACTTGCGCGTCGATGATGGTGATGGAATGATGATGAGGACGACAAAAACACACCAAGTCCCGTGTGAAGGAAATTCCCGACCACGTCGGGAGTCGAACCCGGGGCCCACCGATTACGTCAGGAACGCTAATCACAAGACCATGAGCCGCTGACATCATCTACAAGAAACCGTAGCTGTCGCACAACGTGAAAATACAGGAACGAGGCCGAAACATTGAGCGTAGCGTCCATACAAGATGACCAAAGCATTTCGCTGCAAATGTAACTAATGCTGATACTAGACTATTGCATAAACAAGAAAACAATCATAGCTGATGCACATTGATAATCAACAAAGAACAGAAAGACAGACATTTATAAGTTGCAAAGTCCAAAAACAACTCCATGAAAATCAGTTGTATCGAATGCATGTGATCTGTCAGTTTGGCATTCGCTTCTGTTGGGTATAGTTGCCATCACTCCTGACTCCAGATTGTCTCTATTCTGTTATCATATCGTATCGGTTTTTTGTTTGGTCACTCTTTGAAATCTGTTCGCTTGTCGTTCATTTGTCCATCTCGTGTCACCATTGTGAACGTCTCGCGTAGAACACTTGTCGTATGTGAAACGTGGTACTTACGGAAGGCAGATTTCGTTGTGGACTGGGCCTTACTCAGTTACCGTTAGTTGCTCAGTTTTTTTAAAAAAAAATCACGCACACTTTATTTGGAACCAGTTGCGTGTAACGTTGACAATAAGGGACGATTATCAAATTTGACTGTTAAGACAATATATAATTAAAAATTTTTCAGAGAAATTGCATTCACGGCTGAGGCCCTTATTGACCAGAAATTCAAATTCTTTCTCGGCTGAAGTCCTCAATAATAATAACTCAAAAAACTATTTGACGGCTGAAGGCTTAGATAGAAAATTCTTACTAAAATATTATAAAAAAAGACAGTCATATTAAGAGACAATATCTAATTAAAAATTCTTAAGACAAATAGCGTTAATGGCGGAAGGCCTTATTGACAAGGAATTCAAATTATTTGTCAGCTGAAGACCCCAATAGTAATTACTCAAAAGAATTAGACGGCTGAAGGCCTAGATAGGAAATTCTTACTAAAATATTATAAAAAAGGAATAATCATATTAAGAGACAATATGTAATTAAAAATTCTTAAGACAAATTGCATTCGTGGCTGAAGGCCTTATTGACAATCATCACAATCTGACCAAATCAAGAGAGAAGTGTGCCTCAGACAGTGCTCCAAGGATCGACCTGGGAAAGTCGCTCAACTTCCGAAACGCTGAGACAGGCAGCCAAGAGTTGTATTCACTTAACCGGATGGCAACTCAAACTAACGACAGTTTAAACGCCGCCCAACACTCTTGTAACATCTACCTAACATCTGATAACCAACACAACGATGGAATAACCCAGGCAAGGCAGATCCGGCGGACAGCTCTGCATCTTCTGAACCCGGTGTTTAGAACATCCAGAAGCAGAAGGACCCACTATGACCAAAGTAGCCCAAAAGAAACCAATATCCGAACCACAATCAAGGAGGCTGTCGAACTACACGCCTTACCGCACGGCAGCTGCAAGGCGAGGAAAGGTACACTGCCGCGAAAATACGCTAGCCTCCAGCAGGTAACTGGGTCGTTAGCAGCCACTGGACATAAAAATGTCGCTGGTTGAACTTCATCAATAAACACAAGGAATTCAGGTAAAGGATGGCTAATTAACTCCACTCGTTGCTCTTCTTCTGAGTGATCCTGCGGGCAGCAACGCACGAACAAACAGCGTGATCTCAAAGTAGTGGAAGTTTCGCTACTGGGTTAATGTTCACTCAACTCAAACGTCCTGAGTCCGGTGGACAAGGGGGTTGTCGCCCTCGCAACTACAGCCCCTCCATCCGGCAGTGCCGGCGCGCTGCCAGCCGTCCTGGCATGTCCGCGCGCTGTTGGACCTCACTGCTGCTCCGTCCCAACCGAACTTTCTGACACGCTTCGACCCGGAAAACACTTGACGTCCCTCCAAAGATACACTCCTGGAAATTGAAATAAGAACACCGTGAATTCATTGTCCCAGGAAGGGGAAACTTTATTGACACATTCCTGGGGTCAGATACATCACATGATCACACTGACAGAACCACAGGCACATAGACACAGGCAACAGAGCATGCACAATGTCGGCACTAGTACAGTGTATATCCACCTTTCGCAGCAATGCAGGCTGCTATTCTCCCATGGAGACGATCGTAGAGATGCTGGATGTAGTCCTGTGGAACGGCTTGCCATGCCATTTCCACCTGGCGCCTCAGTTGGACCAGCGTTCGTGCTGGACGTGCAGACCGCGTGAGACGACGCTTCATCCAGTCCCAAACATGCTCAATGGGGGACAGATCCGGAGATCTTGCTGGCCAGGGTAGTTGACTTACACCTTCTAGAGCACGTTGGGTGGCACGGGATACATGCGGACGTGCATTGTCCTGTTGGAACAGCAAGTTCCCTTGCCGGTCTAGGAATGGTAGAACGATGGGTTCGATGACGGTTTGGATGTACCGTGCACTATTCAGTGTCCCCTCGACGATCACCAGTGGTGTACGGCCAGTGTAGGAGATCGCTCTCCACACCATGATGCCGGGTGTTGGCCCTGTGTGCCTCGGTCGTATGCAGTCCTGATTGTGGCGCTCGCCTGCACGGCGCCAAACACGCATACGACCATCATTGGCACCAAGGCAGAAGCGACTCTCATCGCTGAAGACGACACGTCTCCATTCGTCCCTCCATTCACGCCTGTCGCGACACCACTGGAGGCGGGCTGCACGATGTTGGGGCGTGAGCGGAAGACGGCCTAACGGTGTGCGAGACCGTAGCCCAGCTTCATGGAGACGGTTGCGAATGGTCCTCGCCGATACCCCAGGAGCAACAGTGTCCCTAATTTGCTGGGAAATGGCGGTGCGGTCCCCTACGGCACTGCGTAGGATCCTACGGTCTTGGCGTGCATCCGTGCGTCGCTGCGGTCCGGTCCCAGGTCGACGGGCACGTGCACCTTCCGCCGACCACTGGCGACAACATCGATGTACTGTGGAGACCTCACGCCCCACGTGTTGAGCAATTCGGCGGTACGTCCACCCGGCCTCCCGCATGCCCACTATACGCCCTCGCTCAAAGTCCGTTAACTGCACATACGGTTCACGTCCACGTTGTCGCGGCATGCTACCAGTGTTAAAGACTGCGATGGAGCTCCGTATGCCACGGCAAACTGGCTGACACTGGCGGCGGCGGTGCACAAATGCTGCGCAGCTAGCGCCATTCGACGGCCAACACCGCGGTTCCTGGTGTGTCCGCTGTGCCGTGCGTGTGATCATTGCTTGTACAGCCCTCTCGCAGTGTCCGGAGCAAGTATGGTGGGTCTGACACACCGGTGTCAATGTGTTCTTTTTTCCATTTCCAGGAGTGTAGTACCACCATACTAGATATCGATAACCGCAGCTGCTGCCACTCGCAGACAGACAACACTAGCAAGTGTAGTGGCGCCAGTAAACACAAGAAGAAAACGAGACGCCACTGTCCCTATTACACGATGCCAACCTACCAACGGCACCAACGCGAACCGCAACATGGCTCAGTATGCTCTTTCCATCCACCTAAGGCTCCGCTTGGGTGATCCCTGATTCTGACTACTGCTGTAGTAACAGATTTCGCCACTTGGGGACTGCAGCATGCTCCCTATTTCTGTAATAGTCCGAAGGCAGGGATGTAGACCTATAATCATCCGAGATTTTCCAACGACTGTTCTTCAAAATGGGAATGACCTGAACTTTTTCCCAATCACTTGGAACGTTTTATTTGCTCCACCAACATACATTACACTACTGAAATGAAGAACAGTTTTTTTTGCTTTGGCACATACAACATGTAAACTATTAGATGTAGTCGCCTTTCCTCCATAACGGCAATAGGGCTCAACGCGGTAAAGAGGGCCACTTGTAGCAGTAAGGTTGCACAGCATTCCGCCACGGCAACTGTTGAACACTGCTGCCTTTTTTGCTAATCGGTGCGCGCCTGGTCACAGAAACCAGGGACACTTCGGTACGTGGCGTACATTACATCTGTAGTAGAAACGCTTGAACAGACCCGCTTTGCCACTTATAAATACTGGTTGTCCGCCCACGAAGGTCATCGAATCGCTGAGTTATCGAGTCGGGTTCTGGCGCAGTGGGGCTTCCACCACTAGGCTGCTCCATTCCACCACGATCCTGACTGGATCACCCACCGGGGAATCCATCAGGTGCCGGATGGGCTAGGGTCGAACTGCGGCCCTCCTAGCCACCGACCTAATGGGTCACCTGCCAGCACCATTCATCACCAGTTAACCATCTCTTACTCGGGCGGTCCATGTTAGCTTGTCGGATCACCCTTGACGTAGCTCGACCGTTAGCTTTGCAATATCTTTCCACGTGTGGGCTTTACTGAGTTCACCCCTTTCCAGTCTTTCCACCAAGAAAAAATCACTGCCGGTCACTTATTACAACGCTCCACCACAGTGTCCGTGGGTCAAACGCCACCAGTTGTGAGATCCAGCTTGTAATATGAACGGAGTAACAAAAAGATTGTACTGTTTTTAAGGGCTTCTGCTGTACCCCGACCCACCATCATCCCTCACAGCCAGGCCATCTACATCTAGACTGGTTTTTATCTTTTTTTTCTACCCCATGATCATTTATCTCAATATTGGCCAATTCAACGATCATACAGTAACTAAACGGAACAGTCGTAGTACTTCCAGAATGAGATTTTCACTCTGCAGCGGAGTGTGCACTGATATGAAACTTCCTGGCAGATTAAAACTGTGTGCCCGACCGAGACTCGAACTCGGGACCTTTGCCTTTCGCGGGCAAGTGCTCTACCATCTGAGCTACCGAAGCTCGACTCACGCCCGGTACTCACAGCTTTACTTCTGCCAGTACCTCGTCTCCTACCTTCCAAACTTTACGGAAGCTCTCCTGCGAACCTTGCAGAACTAGCACTCCTGAAAGAAAGGATATTGCGGAGACATGGCTTAGCCACAGCCTAGGGGATGTTTCCAGAATGAGATTTTCACTCTGCAGCGGAGTGTGCGCTGATATGAAACTTCCTGGCAGATTAAAACTGTGTGCCCGACCGAGACTCGAACTCGGGACCTTTGCCTTTCGCGGGCAAGTGCTCTACCAAAGGTCCCGAGTTCGAGTCTCGGTCGGGCACACAGTTTTAATCTGCCAGGAAGTTTCAGTCGTAGTACTATTTAGAAAAGAAGAAATCAGTATTTCTGCATTATTTGTGTCATCTTACATCATCTTACGACGGAAGATGCAGTAATACTACATAGACGTAAACACCGTCCGCCGGCCGCTGTGGCCGAGGCTAGGCGCTTCAGTCCGGAACCGCGCTGCTACTACGGTCACAGGTTCGAATCCTGCCTCGGGCATGGATGTGTGTGATGTCCTTAGGTTAATTAGGTTTAAGTAGTTCTAAGTCTAGGGAACTGATGACCTCCGATGTTAAAAGTCCCATAGTGCTCAGAGCCATTTGAACCGTTTGAAACTCCGTCCACAGGCCCATCGGTCCCGACTGACGGCTTTGTCATCCTCCACCAATTCTGGCTCTGGCACTCCTTCCTAATTAGCAGACATGGTCTAATAACAGCCAATCTTTTCCCGGTAGGTGATGCCTCTTTTGTGTTCAACGTGTGTTGCGGTTAGTCTCAGCCTCATTATACAATCGTATGAAGCCCGAAGTTTGCGTAGTACCAATGGAGAGAGAGAATCGTACGGCGCTTGCAATGACGGTCGTATCTTACTCTACGTATCACAATAAGCGACGTAGTTTCCTCTCAGACAGTCATGCGAAATAATTCCGAATGAGTTTTTGTCTCCAGGTCATGGTACACACCCATTAAGATTACTTTGTGATTGACAGACTGCAGTGGTGGGGGCAGTGTTACCAGCACGCATCAGCCACACTCCACAAGGGACTGGTCGTCCCTACAAAACAGACAACACAGCGGGCACATGGCGCTAGAGAAGGAACTGCGATTGGCAGGCGGTTGGCCGGAACAAGTCAACAGCTGAAAGTAATTTTAATCGGAATATAGCTTTAATTTTTACTTTAATATGTACCAAACTTTGCGTAGGGCCAACCATAATTAATAGTGATGGATTTGATTTTGTAGCAGGAACTGCCGAGTGATTTAAGCACTGAACATCTATTCGGGAGGACCGAACTTCAGACCACCGCCTGGTCACCCTGATTAGGTTTCCCCTCTTTTTCTAAATCCTTCAAGGCCGGTTTCTTTGTGAAGGTCACGACCGATTTGTTAAACTTGCGTTCCCCTGCCCCTCCTCCCCCCCCCCCCAGCTTTCTTTGTAGACAATGATTTAAAAGTCGGTACTACACAGGTTTATAACAGGGTCTGAACTGAAACATTTTTACGGGTACTTAAAGTCCGCACTCATCTTCGAAATTATTGCAAATAATCCATACCTCCTCGTCTTACCTCCACACCTCTATATAAACTATCATATGTGTTGTGTCTAGACAAGACAGCCTAGACACAATGAGAGGAAGCCGAAAGGCACGCGCTTAAACTCACGCAGGCTGGCGTGAGGTCTGAAACAGGATACGTAATGAATGCTATAAAGAAAAGTACGTAGCTTCTGGAATACTTAACTTTAATCCACATTTGTAGAACATCGCTCTTGATGATACATTAATAGAATCTCAATCTCAATTGGTAATGGCGCCTTGCTAGGTCGTAGCAACTGTAGCTGAAGGCTATGCTAACTATCGTCTCGGCAAATGAGAGCGTAATTCTCAGTGAACCATGGCTAGCAACGTCGGCTGTACAACTGGGCTGAGTGCTAGTCAGTGTCTCTAGACCTTCCGTGTGGCGGCGCTCGGTCTGCCATCACTGACAGTGGCGACACGCGTGTCCGTCGTATACTAGCGGACCGCGGCCGATTTAAAAGCTACCACCTAGCAAGTGTGGTGTCTGGCGGTGACACCACAATATGGGCCCTGTTGGCTCCAATAACATCCCTTCTGAGCGTCGATTAGACCTTCCTTCGTTCCTCACAGCGGAAATTCATTTAGAGCACGACAAATCCCAGTGGCACACTGCCCGTTAACCACAGGAAGTGTCGTAGTCTGGGAAGTTTTGGCACATCCGTCGACGATCCAGATCCCAAAATTTGCACTGTTTTCCAAAGTAGAACGAATTCTTGGTGATGGTTATAAAGTCGTTGAGAGAGCAGGCAGACTATCTGCTCAGGGTTGGAATGTAACTGCTTTAACCTACACTGTCTTTGTGTTTGCATCGGTGGCTACTGAGTGTAAAAAGACTATAAAGCTAAGTTCATCACGTGTACAAAGTCAATACGAAAATATGTCGTTCCAGAAATTTTTCTATGCACTAAGGTACGTTTACTCGGACAGTAGAGACCCTATTTTGTCCACATGTTGCTCAGAAATCCTGCCCCCCCTCCCCCACCCCCGCCCCCCCCCACACACACACAAATTTCAGCCACTTGTCTGTCAGTGTTGCCCGACAGTGTTTGCCGCAATACATTTCCGAGCCACAAGTGTTTACACGGACCACCGTAGTGCCATGAAATAAATGAAAGCGTGCTACTGGAAGTGAGTACAGCTCTCCTGCATTTGTTTATTTGTTTATTTATACTGCTCTGATTGGCGTCATCAGCCTTTCTCTTACATCAGACGAGGGCTTCACGCATATAGTACCTCCTTTACATCACAGTTACGTAAAAAAATAACAATATTAATATGGCAAACAGAATTAAAATGATTTGAATGTCTATAGAGATAATGTGACTGTAGCGTTCTCGCTTCCCACGCCCGGGTTCCCGGGTTCGATTCCCGGCGGGGTCAGGGATTTTCTCTGCCTCGTGATGGCTGGGTGTTGTGTGATGTCCTTAGGTTAGTTAGGTTTAAGTAGTTCTAAGTTCTAGGGGACTGATGACCATAGATGTTAAGTCCCATAGTGCTCAGAGCCATTTTTTAGAGATAATGTGAGTCAGTACGAGTAATACTAATAAAGTTAGCACTGGCAGTACTTCTGGTGCTGCTGCTGCCACTGCTTATGATAATTACAATAATTTCATAATAATAATTATTATGACAATAACAATGACAACAATAATGTATATAATAACATTAATGACAGTGGCAGACATAAAAAGAATCTATAAATGTACAAATTGATATTTTGTGATACAATGAGTTCTGGGGAAAGGAAACTTGAGAAGACTGCACCAGATAGGAATACTGGGAAATGAGGGAGATTTGGTTGGAAAGGAGGATGTAAAGGGGTAACAGGGACATGGAGGTCATTATTGTAGCTTCAGTATAAATGTCATTTGTGGTATCGTGCGCTTTCGATACCGCGGCGTGCAGTCGAAGTCGAGAAGTTGGCGGTACCTCATGTGACTACTCCGCCAATGTGCGGGCGGATCCGAGACACATCCTCCGGAACACGCGCGGCCAGTGCCACTACAGAGCCGGCTTAAGAAAAGGCTACACCGACCGCTGGCCAGTCTTTGTACATTGCGTTCTGTCTGTGAGCTTGGAGCGTTATCATAGCCTCTGTCATTATTGTGTATGACAAACCTACTTGCCTCACGGATCTGTTTTGATTGTATTCTGGACTTGCTGTTACTCAAGTTAAGCAAACGGAATTACTCAAATAATACGCGTACATTTCATTATTTTTCCTTTCTGTCTTGGAACCACCAACTCTTGGGTATCCACCTCCAGGTCCAACAAACATCATTAACTGTCTTCTGAAGCTGGAGATGTTACTCAGTTCTCTAATATAACGAGGGAGGTTGTTCCAGAGTCTGGTTCCTGCTATTGAGGAGGACTTCGAGAAAGTGGCCGAGAGATGGAGGGCTTTGCTCTGATAGGAACAGGGTGTTTCTGCCGTATTGTTCAGACAAAAGCGTCAAGATAACTGCATAGGCTTCTGCGGCCAGGGTCGTAAAGTAAAAACTGTACTGGGAAAACCAACGTTTTGGCCACGGTTACAGTGGCCTTCTTCTTGGTCTACTGATCGCAGAAGAAGGTCATAGCAACCGTGGCCGAAACGTTGGTTTCTCCAATACAGTTTTTTACTTTATGACGTGGTACGATACACAGGAAACCCTTTACGTCAAAAGCGTTAAGCTCGACGTGAGATACGAGGGACAGTGTAAGTTGATAAGACAGTATAGGAGACAGAGGATATGGAGGTCTCTGCGCTCGTCTACAGGCAGTCAGGATACTGTGCTTATGATGGTGAAATATGATCAGAGTCGAACATCATAGGTATATCGGACACTGGCGTCCATAACCAGTTCCAGGCGCTGTAAGCGTTCCTGAGAAAGGCCTTGCAGGATAACATCACTCTAATCAGTAATTGGAAGTGTGAGTGAAAGTAAAGCTGTGAGGAGGGGGCGTGAGTCGTGCTTGGGTAGCTCAGATGGTGCCGGCACGGTAGCTCAGCACGTTCGGTCAGAGAGCCGGTTGGCCTCTGTAATAAAAAAAACTGAGTGGAAAGATCAACAAACGAACTTGAGCGGATATCATTTGACGTTTGCAACGACCAAACATAACGATCAACAACGAACAAAATGAAAAAAAGAAAAAAAATTATGGAAGAGCACTTGCCCGCGAAAGGCAAGGTCCCGAGTTCGAGTCTCGGTCCGGCACACAGTTTTAATCTGACAGGAAGTTTCATATCAGCGCAGAGTGAAAATCTCATTCTGGAAGCGTAAGTGTTTGTACAAGTTTATTTTTCAGGTCAAGGGTGGAGAGTTTTTTATATTTTTGTAGGGCATGATGGAGAGATGTCGATGCCTTCTTGCACACTGCAGTTAAGTGCTCAGTCCAAATTATATTTTCATTTATTATTACTCTCAGACTTTTTCCTGAGAGTGGAAGTTGATCTTTCTCACATTTAGAATTAAAAATGCTAGGGATTCCCGATACTTCGGTCTAATGAGCCTAGAATGACCAACCGGTATCGCTTGGATTTTGGATGAGTTGGGCTTTAACCCTCTATATTGTGTCAATTTTTATAGCGCACATAGATCGTCATTGAGATTCTTGATAGCTGTCTCCAGGTTTTTAAATTACGTACAGCTGGAGGGCATAGGCGCACATGTGGTGTTCGTAGTAGGACAAAACTGCTGACACATCTTTGACATATAGTCGAAATAATATAGGACCTATTACCAAACTCTGTTGGAAATCTAATACTGCCTTCTTCCATTGTGACTTTATGTTGTTGGACATGACGCATTGCTGGCGAGACGTCAAGAATGAGAGAGAAACCATTCTACTGCACTTTGCGAGAAATTAAGGCTGCTAAGTTTGGCAAGTAACATGCCGAAGTCGACAACATCAAAGGCTTTGCTGAATGTAAGAAGCACATGATAGCTGCCTCTTGTGCATCCATGGTAAGCTTCAGGTCATATTCCATACGGAAAAATGTTAGCAAGATAAAGATAAATCGTGCTTTATGGATGCGTTCTTTTTTAAGTATGCGAAGTGCTTCGGAAATATTAACTCCACGGTACAATTGACTCTGGGCACACACTTCTTCGAGAACCTTGAAACACGGTTTAAATTTACTATGGAAGTAACTGGTGCAAGAACTGGTAAGAGAGAAATCGATATGAAAGACTGTGTACCAGCTGACAACGTGACTTACTAACATCCTTCGTTTTTTTCCGCTGCTGATTACTTCATACACAATTTTGATGTGCCTCTTGAAAGTGCAGTTCTTACTGCTATCCCTTTTGATACTAGACTTGGCATCGCTTTAGTGGAAAAACCTGATGAATCAATTTTTTCGTAAATATTTCGTCGGTCAGCAGTGCAATGAGAGAACTATAAACTCCGTAAATGCAATATATCACTGATCAGTGTTATAGAACGTGAACAGTAGTGTATACATAAACAGTAATTTAAAAAGGAAAAGACATTTGACAAGTTGCTGTCCATGAACATGAAAAATACATGATGAAGCTTAAAAATGTTTATAAGATTTGTCCTATGTAAAATAAAATTGTGGCTCTCTGATGTAGATCTTATACTAGCGCGGTAGCAGCGAGGACGTCCATTTTCTTCGTATGTATTAATTTCTACATTCCTTAGCTCTGGCCATTGATGTACATATCAAATTTATTTTCATGAAGCATAAGAAAAGGAGTTCTCATGATGACACAAACGTGAAGCTCATTTTCTCTATGTAAGTTGCCCCAGACGTTAGCTTCTGGTGGAAGTTATTTTACAAAAAATGACACCTTTCATCATTTTCTGGTGTGTCACGTATTTAGATTATAATGTAAAGTGTTAAAGAATCACTTCTCATTCGTAAGCAGACTCGTTCAACCGATATTTTCTTTTATATATGTGAACTTTTTGGTTACACTGCTTACTTGTACTGTAGAGGTTTTATTCCTGTTATTTGGCATTAGGTTTCATGTCATCTCAACTCGAAGAGCTGTCTGGGTGAACGTTGTGAGAAGGAAAGACTGGAAACCGACCAAATATAACAAAACATGATGTCAGCATTTTCTGAAAGAGGACATAGACTGAACAACGGTTTTGTCAGTCTCTATTAAGAGAAGTGGTCGATCACGAATGCCTTTTCATATCGCGTCCTTCTCTTGTTGGTTGTTTGAAACGTATAACGAAAAGTAGGTTTCATTAACGAGGCGAAATGGGTCGTATTGCTGCATGAGATATGCGTTTAAGAGCAGAAAAACGTCCGATACAGACTTCTGAAGTTGTGTTATTCCTGAAAGCACTGTAACATTTTTTGTTTTAAGTAGCTGTTGCGGGCACTCGACAGAAATCAGCAATAAGAAGCAACGTAGACAGTAATCTGTTAATGTTTTGAGGTATCTAACATGGCGGTGCTAGCTTCAAAGCCACGAACAGCTTAACCTCAAATCGCTCTGAGCACTATGGGACTCAACATCTGAGGTTATCAGTCCCCTAGAAATTAGAACTACTTAAACCTAACTAACCTAAGGCCTAGAACCGCTCTGCCACCGCGGCCGGCGAACAGCTTAAGTCCTTGGCGCCATCTCCCCTTATCTTCATCTCTCCATGCTTGTTCACCCACTTCCACGTTCTTGTAGACAACTCACAGATTGATTGCCCCTGAGCAAGTGCACCAGCTTATCAGACTGAAAGGAAATAATATTGTTTCGCCACTCGGATTACGTGACTTGGCAGTTGTAATGGTCGCCTAGTCGTAGATATAGCTAATTGCTATAATCGCACTATTTCACTCCCATTTACGGAGCTTGTTAGCACTTAATGTTAGGTTGGCGCCATTAAAATGCATTGTGTTGTGGTAATCGCTGCTACTTGCTGGATCGCTGCTGTGTCTCGATGCTGATGCTGGCTATAAATCTGGTTGTCTAGGGTTAAAAACATGAGGTCCCGTGTTTTTTATGTGCTTTTGATGATAAAGAACGAGCGAAACCAACAAATATGTAAACTTCAAATATTTATTACTCTGGTGGCCATCTTAATTCCACTGTCCACCAAAGACCATGACTCAACACAAAGTAGTACTTCCGTTACATGTTCTTTGCAGTGTTTATCCACCTCAAACAATAACACACAAACACACTTTACCAAAGTGACATTCCGACTGCCTCCCGACCGTTCTTGCTGCTTGTATTTATAACATTGTCAAAGAACTACTAAAAAGAGATATAGTTTAAAGTCACATGTACATCTGTTATCATAATTTGTGCAGAAAAGTTATTAATTTGCATCGAGTGACATAATTTAACATGTTATTAAAATGACAGACAGATTTGTTGACTTCACAGAATAATTCTTTGTTACAAAAAGCCCGTTTTTTAGAAGTTTGTCAGTTGACTTCTCTAATTTGCATAAATAAGTAAATAACATGAATTATTAAGAATTACATTGGTTTTCGTCTAAAATAGGATTGCTTACGTGAATACTGAGTGAAAACGCTCCTAGTGAACAAATAGGTTTCACTGGGTGATTTTTATTTAAGGAGATCCAAAAT
This sequence comes from Schistocerca cancellata, assembly GCF_023864275.1. Classification (NCBI taxonomy): domain Eukaryota; kingdom Metazoa; phylum Arthropoda; class Insecta; order Orthoptera; family Acrididae; genus Schistocerca; species Schistocerca cancellata. Next base: position 96,915,393 of record NC_064626.1, read on the forward strand.
ACCTAAGTTGGCCACTATTTTTCGTACTTCATATTAATTATTTAAGATGAACTTAGTGTTTTTACATGATGACATTTGCTGTATCAGTGATCAAGTGATATAAACTTTTGTGTGGGTCAGTTATTCAGTATAATTTAATGGGTTGACTGTTTATGCAGACATGTTATGCAGTCATTGTTAACATACACAATAACTTTTCTATAATCATAAATACTCGTTAAACTGGTTGAATTTGGAGGGTATCGCATACTTCGGTAAAGTAAAGCCTTTAATATGTTCCGTTACACAGTCCAGCGGTGTCAGCGTGAAAAAGAGGAAGATAGGTGGGAAGGAGGGAGGGGGGGGGGATGAAGGCAGAGAGACAGAGACACACAGAGACAGGGACAGAGAGAAGCGTATACAGACAATACGAAATTTTCTCCACCTTCGGTATACAACACCAGTAACACCGGGGCAACTACGACCAACTATCTGCTTCTCCACAGTATTGCCCTAGTCTATGTCACGGCATAATGAGCCCGCCACAAATGAAATATTCTCGGAACAGGCATCGGATGGCGCGTCTCACCTTCACGTATGTTGTAGAGAGGTGTGAGAGTCCGGCGGCATACACCATATTGCCGTGAGTTGCAACTGCGGGGTTTCCAGCGAAGGAGTCACTTACTTCAAAATCAAGTATCTCGAAAACTAAGATCGACAGGTGAATGCAACAAAAGGTATATTTATTGTGAATTTTATACAGAAGTCATCCAGAAGTTTCGGAATAGTTCGTAAAACTGATTCCAGATGGTGATGTATGCTGTTCAGCTCGTACAGTATCAGCGGGCATAGCTGTACTCGTTCTCTGCAGTCTGCAAGCAGTCTTTGCAGTCACATCACAATGTTTTCGAAATTTCCAGCTCTCGCAGTACGCAGGTGGTGCAAACGAAAAATGAAATTTGCCGTCATATTGTACGTGGCTCTGAGGTCAGCGCCGCTATGTTAGATGCCCCAAAACATAAGCAGACTACTGCTGTTTACGGTTGCTTCTTGTTCCTAATTTCTGCCGTGTGCACGCAACGGTTGTTTTAATAGCCTGTAGTGTCTCAACGGAAATGGATTCAGATGTCACAGAGACCGCCGTTTCAGACTCGTCCAGCGTGGCGGGATGGTTCTGGTTAACATTGTATTTCAATGTGCCCCACAAAAGTAGTCACAAAGAATAATATCGGGCGACACACGGAGGCCAATCCATCCCTGCCCCAATAAACTTGCAAAAATCCAGCGTAACTACTACTCGCGAAGCATCAATCAAGAAAGCGAAACACTTGTTCGCTGCGATGTGGTCTACCTCCATCTTGCATGAACCATTTGGTGCCTGGTCGATTCACCGACGCTAGCAGTGTGACGACAAGTTGTTTTGCAAAGTAACGATCGTTCACTAGTGATCGTTTCTCGCAGGAAAAAATGGCCAATCATCCTTCTGCTGTCTGCAGCTCGTTGTCTAGTGGCTAGCGTTATTGCCTCTGGATCACGGGGTTCCGGGTTCAATTTCCAGCCGGGTGCTACTGGCCTCGCAGTTGAGCGCCCTACAAAACAAACATCATCATCGTCATCCTTCTAATGCATACACCACAGACCAAACAGTATTTTTTATATAAAAACGAAGATTTTCGAAACCTCAAAATCGCCAGTTTTGTTTATTCACGACTCCATTCACGTGAAAGTTTGCTTTACCAGCGAACCGAATGCAGGCAACATCAAATCATTCCTTATCAGTTATCGGAAAATTTGGTTCGTAAAGTGAGCCCTCTGTCGAACAGTCGAACAAGTATGGCTGGTGGCCTCGGATTTTGAGTCGGAACATGGGTAGCCTCTGTCTCAGTAATTTCCGCGCTCTGAAACATTTCAAACCATTCTCTGCTGCAATTCTTCGGGTGGATTTCCTAGGATTTTGCTGAATAATTCCAGAAACAATGGTGACAATTTTCAGGAATAAGTACTGTTTGCCTGCTGCTAAGATTCCTCCCTAGGTCATTAGCTACGGTGCCCTTCCCTTGAAATTCGGCGAAGAGCTTGTGAATGGTTTTCGCATCGGGTCCTTTTGGAACATTAAATCGTGTTTGAAAACTGCTCCATGTTGCTGTAGGTGTGTGTGTTCTAGCCTGTGGTACTCCAGTACCAGACAAACAAATTTTTCAATGAAATACATGATTTCAACCCCTTCCTTCGGTATACTAATCTGCTTTCACGTTCAACAGTGCAACTGATCGCTCTGGGCTGCGGCGCTCGAGTTCACAGGCACTACGTATTGCGATACAGTGCCATCTGTGAGCAGTTTTTCGAACTATTTCGAAACTTCAATACAATTTCCACATACAACTCTTACGGCTTGTACAATAAACATACCATTTGTTGCACTCGTCTATCGATCTTAGTTTTCGAGAGATTTTTGATTTTGAAGCGAGGGACTTCTTCGCTAGACACCCTGTACATTGCGCAGTGCTTACTGTAACACCAATGTGGCCACCCACTGCCATGAAACACTGCCCCGTGTAAATGCGTCTTAAGGGGACCACACCCTGCCCATCTAATCCATGTTAAATTAGGCAAGTATTTGACCCAGTTCTGAAAAAAACTATTTGATGCAGGACCTTAATATTTTTACTGTATGTTACATGATGCTAATAGAGTCAACTGTACTAATATCCACTCTATCCATTTTATAGTTTTTAAGAAATACTTTTTTAAAATTTATTAACAAAGAATATTAAGTTTTTTCTGCAGAAAATAGTTTTTTGTGAACTTCCTAAGGGGTAATATTAAGGAATGTAGTACCAGAGGTGGCAGAGTCTCTGAAAATTTCATTCATTTATCTATGATAGTTTCTGATATAATTGGGCATATGTACTGAAAAATTTTAGTTTGCGGGAAATTGACTTTAAAGAAAAAACTTTTGAAATTTGTTACTTACAGTTAATTAAAACTGTCCTGCTGCATATTATGGCCCTTCTTTGGCCTCTAGCAGGTCTTCCAGCTTCTTTTTCACCTTCCTGGATGTTCGTCTTGCTTTCTTGGACATGTTAGATGCAGACCTGTCTGCATCGGCTATCCTCATATTATCGCAATGTTGCAGCCCAGTGATCATATTTTCACCAGGATTAATTACCAGCTTTTTCAGTACCCAACACTTTCCAATATTACCACAACTGAATGTAATAACAGCATTATGAACTCCTAGTTTCATTGTATGCATGCCTACAAATACAGTTTTAGGAAGGCGGTTCCAAATTATGCTGTTGAAACATTCATTTGGGTTCTGTGTCTGCCCATGCAGACATTTCCTTAGAAGGTCAGGATGAGTCAAGTCTCTGAAAATAGGTTTAATTGTTGTAATAACAGCAGCAGGAAGAGAATGCTGGCGAGAATAAGATTCTTCAGTTGCCTGAGCCCTATTGTATTTGCACCACGAATTTTCTCCTGATGGACACAATCGACGACATGGCTTATCACCAGTAGAGGACTTATGGAACAATATAGCCCAAACATCTCTCTTCATTGCCTCTAGATTTTCTTTATTTCTCCTAATTGCCTGCCTATAGTACACCTGCAAGTTTTCTGTTTCAGTTTTAGTTAACCGACCCTGCCCAGTCAACAATTTTCCATCTTCTAATTTTTCCCTCTAATATCAATAGTTTTCTTAGTCTTGTTCCCAAACGTTTTTGAACATGGCCTACGCATTCTATTTTGCTAACAATGGCATCTCCGTATGGTTTAGAGTTCACCACATTATTGTATGCCTTACTGTCACCATCGCCAAAATATTTGGTGTACCGTACGCCTCTTGTTTCTAAGGAGCAATGAAATATTTGTTGTACTCCACTTGTCACTCTAAAATAAGCCACACAGTTGTGTTCTTTATGTTCATTGACTTTACAACATTTGCAGTATTTAGACACTATCTGCACATCTAACACTTTACTGGTGTCTACACTCGTGGCAGTCACTACTCCATTCAGAGAAGCATGTCCTCTTTTCTGCCAACTTCCATCAAGTGCAACTGCGTTATCCGAACATCCGTCATTTTCTTCCACTGCTTCCATAGCAGCCAGTTTCATTCTTTCCTCACTGACCTCACATACAGCTTTATTTAATATTGCAGTCAGTTTTTCAAATTTATTTGGTGGTTGATGTAAGTTCATCACTGAACAAAATGTTCTCCCTGCAGCCATGCCCCTGCCAAAGGATCGTAAGGCATAAACTAATCTAGTATTGATTTCATAAGGGGCACTTGCATCTGGTTTTGAAGAACTCAAAAATGAAGTCACAGCTGAGCATTTAGTGCAAATTAAATCCAAAGCAATTGCTAGGCCTTTTCTCCCACTGGCACTCTCACAAATTTGGACACTCTGTGACTCAACACACTGTCTACATTGTACAAATTTAGAAATTACGTCTGATAATATTCTCAAATTTATAATAATGTTACTGCACCCCTTGTCACTTACAGTAAATTCGTTGTAACTCTCTTGAAATAGATTCTTTGATAATGCACTTGTTGAAGAATTACTATTAGAAAAATCGTTGCCAGGCGATATAACCTCTTGTACAGAAAGCTTTCCAAACTTATTTCCTCTAAATTGTCGTTTCTTCAAAGTGCCTTTACGTTTTGTCACCTTCAATAAACACAACAAAACACACGTATACAAGCACTGCAAACGTAAGTATAACAGCTACTCGCAATCACATTTGAACAAAACTAACCACGTGTTTGAAAGCGTGTTGTTTACAAACAGCAGAAACAAAAGAATACCGACCGTTGCATTCCAAGGATAGCCAACACACGCGGGAGAAAAACAAAAACGTGCAATGTAGGGGATATAAAGATCTAAAATATATGCAGAAAAGAGGGTGGCAGAAAAGTGGGCGTTGCACATAAACATACGTGGTAGGAAAATGTTCTTTAAATGTTCGAAAGAAATTTTTTTCGGCAAAATCCTTTTCATAATACTTAAATAAAACCTTAATTTACCGAAATATAATGAAAGCCGTAAACTGATTTGTTTCGGCCTGAACCACGGTGTGGACCCCTTAATGCATTTCGTTTCCAGGTAATCTACGTTTATAATTGTGACACTCCACGTCGCCTTTGCCTTAGAAGAACAACACGGGGGCAGAATTATTTACATGTAGGACTATTGGAAACTCTAGGATACCCACGCATCAAATGCCAATAGGGTTTCGCCACACGTCAGATTGTCATGCTCAGTTATATTACGTATCAGCGTACATCAGAGCGACCTTCGTATATTTGCCGAAAGCTGTAAAGAGAGCGTGGACTGCGTATCGTTGGGGCAAATATTTGGCGCCCTTGGAAGAATCCCAAACAAACGCAATCAAAACAGCGTGCAGAGTGCATGCAGGAAGTTGGCGAGAATGTAGTGGCGACGTGCTCCGAGCTGACGCAGGCCGCCTGTCATCTCCCTCACTCACTGTGCTGACTGATGACATCAGCAGCAAGTTGTCGAGAGCGCTGAAAGCTCCGGACTTACGGACGAGTCCGGCAAAAACTCGCTCCTGTCGCCCAAGGATAAGTTCGTCTTAGTGGAGCGGTGCGCTAGGCGCCCAGCCAGCTAGCTATAAGGGGCACTCAAATGAAAACTGAACGGATTAAAAAACATTAAGTAACCAGTTTATCATTTCAAAAGTAATCGCCATAACATAATCATGAGACAACGGTGAACACCCTCACGTAAGAATTTTTGTGGTTGCCTATGGAACTGTGATTGTGCCGAGGCGTGCGTCGTTTCGTAAACAGGGAGCCGCTATTTTACTTCTTCAGGCCTCCAAAAATATAGCAATCGCAGGGTGAGAAATCGGGCCTGTTTGAAGTATGTGTAAAGGCGGCGAGTTACGAACGAAAGGAGCAGCTCGTCTCACTACAGCGAAAGTTATACGAGGGCAGTTCAATAAGTAATGCAACACATTTTTTTTCTCGGCCAATTTTGGTTGAAAAAACCGGAAATTTCTTGTGGAATATTTTCAAACATTCCCGCTTCGTCTCGTATAGTTTCATTGACTTCCGACAGGTGGCAGCGCTGTACGGAGCTGTTAAAATGGCGTCTGTAACGGATGTGCGTTGCAAACAATGGGCAGTGATCGAGTTTCTTTTGGCGGAAAACCAGGGCATCTCAGATATTCATAGGCGCTTGCAGAATGTCTACGGTGATCTGGCAGTGGACAAAAGCACGGTGAGTCGTTGGGCAAAGCGTGTGTCATCATCGCCGCAAGGTCAAGCAAGACTGTCTGATCTCCCGCGTGCGGGCCGGCCGTGCACAGCTGTGACTCCTGCAATGGCGGAGCGTGCGAACACACTCGTTCGAGATGATCGACGGATCACCATCAAACAACTCAGTGCTCAACTTGACATCTCTGTTGGTAGTGCTGTCACAATTGTTCACCAGTTGGGATATTCAAAGGTTTGTCCCCGCTGGGTCCCTCGTTGTCTAACAGAACACCATAAAGAGCAAAGGAGAACCATCTGTGCGGAATTGCTTGCTCGTCATGTGGCTGAGGGTGACACTTTCTTGTCAAAGATTGTTACAGGCGATGAAACATGGGTTCATCACTTCGAACCTGAAACAAAACGGCAATCAATGGAGTGGCGCCACACCCACTCCCCTACCAAAAAAAAGGTTTAAAGCTATACCCTCAGCCGGTAAAGTCACGGTGAAAGGTCTCTGTTGGATTCCTTTCATGTTTAATTTCTTAAATCTGTTGCCATTTATTGGAATAAATTCCTCTTCTAAATGTACTGTGGCGTTTCTGACTATCTGGGAGGAGACTGAGCAGTGGAACGTGTTACTTTTACACATAAACAAGAACGATCTGTCACACTACTACACTTTAAAGCACAGTTTATATGTAATTCTTATATGTAATTCATGTCACACAGTCTCATACGGAACCTACATCCGCTTTCTTTTATATACTGTATATGATAAGATACTGTCATCCCCCTTCCCTTTTGTGTGAGAGGATGAATGAGCATATGTATTTCTAGTTGCATGCTTGAGGGTAGCAGACAAGGCTGTCTGCTAGAGAACAGTAGGACCAACGTCGGAACAGGTAGCTACGCTTCCTAAAAGCAAAGAGGTTTCTATCCTTAGTATGGTCCTGTCCGTCCGTTGTCATGTTGGTATAGGAAGCTGCCCCTCTGGCCACTTCCGTTGGTCTTTGTGAGCCACCCTCACGCTCGGCGGTAGGGCAGTTGCTGTGTGGCCGTGGCGAGCGTCTGAAGTGGTAAGATCTCCGGCTAAGCGCGTGTCTGTTAAGTCCGTAGGACAATGGATTTCTTAAGTTCAGCCTAACTGAAAATTTAATCACCTTGATTTCAGGTTTAGCTCTAAAATATCTAATGCTATCTTAAAGTGCAGCGGAGTGTAATTCTCGTGTTAAATTCAGATTATTTTGCGGTAGTTGCTTTGTTACTGCTTTGTGAGTAAAGTGGAACCACGTGTTGATCAGTAACTCTAACTAAGTTCATCAATCTTAAATGCGAATGTTTGTGTGATTATAACGTCTCGTCTTGACTATATTTTCAATATAGCAACTTTTCTTTATGTTCAGCTCACGTGGGGTGTACTTTGCGAGACCACTACCACGTGCTTATATAACTGTTTGACCCATCAGGTTAATAGTAAGACGTTAGTAACCAGTTCAAGGTTTTTCTTTTGTCAAGTGCTTTTCGATCTAATGTATTTTAATTATCAAAATTATTGTGGAGTTGTACGCTTTGTGTAAACCAAGTTGACCACGTGGAGCATGTGGTGTAATCATCAAAGTAGCCCTCAGCTATTCTTTTTGCGAAGACTTCACAAAGAGTTAATATGAATTTAGTATACCAGTGTGTGGTAATTACATGACGGACAGGATTGTGGTATGAACATAATTTCTTTGGGTAAAAACTGAATCTGTTGGTTGTGGTTAATTTCTTCTTGCTTATGTTTCAATGTTCTTCGTGTGTTATTTTATGAATGCAGTGTTGTATCCAGTCTCCCAATCTTGGCTCCATAGTTTATGTGTTCCGTAAGATTACAATCTCACATTCTTTTCAATCGTAAATAAGGCACCAGCTCAGTTATAACTCACGTATAATATGCTGAAATTCCAATGAACAATCTTAAAATAAATTTCCAAGTATAAACTGATTTCTTTCCTTTTATTTAAATTCTCCTTTATATATATATATATATATTACCGGTTTTGTCTGCTTGGTAAACCTAGACTAAATATCTGATGAAACAGTTGCCCAGTAATCCACGGTTAATCTCCCCAGACAGATCACGGCTTTTAACCCACTTTCATTGACAATTAGCTCCGATATCAGCATACCAAAATTAAAGTAACAATATTACACTTCAGCATACCAAATTAAAGGAACATTATTACACATGGCGACCCTGTTCTGTGATTCCGCTAGACTCTGGAATCTCTGAAACGTTAGATTGCGAGCGTGTTATAATCTTAATTTTTTTCCTACAGCGCTCAAACAACTTCTGTGTTGTTTCCGAGCAGACTTTCAAAAGATTCACGGCGTTGTTGATCGGCGTTGCGTTGTTTGTCTTGTTTTGTTTTTTATACTTGTGTGTTTTATATGTCTGTGTGTTTTTTATTCTCGCTTGTAAATTCCACTATTTCGATCTAAGATAAAAAAATTTGTTTTGCGTGTGAAAAAGTGCGTACTAGGTTGGGTATCTTTCGTGTGACTGTCGTAATTTTTGTGGGACACATTTATTCTGATTAGTGTGTTGCGTACCGGGCATAAATTGAACTAATGCAGACACGTAACCAAACTAAAAGTAAGCGGTCCGACAACCTAAGCAACATGGACCAAGGGGATAATTTAATTTCGAATGTTAACGCGTCGGGCGGTTCCGAAAATGCAATGGGGAATACTTCAGACGAAATGCAAGACAGGACGAACGGGCTCACATCAGAGCCACAAATTAATTTGCCTCCAACTAACCAAATTGATTTGGCAGAACTCATGAAAGCCTTATTGCAACAAAATAAAGAATCATTTGAAAAATCGTTCCGAGAACAAAAAGAATCATCCGAAAAATCGATCCGCGAGCTAGGCGAACAAATGACGCAGAAATCAGAAAAATCGTTCCGAGAACAAAAAGAATCATCCGAAAAATCGATCCGAGAGCTAGGCGAACAAATAGACGATAAACTAATCCAGCAGACAAATAAAGTCGACAAGTCGATGCAGAGAGTGTCCGATGATATCTCACAAAGAATAAACAATCTGGCAAGTGAGATAAAAAGTGATATTATGAAAGAATTAGGCCGTACATTTGAACAAATCGATGATCGTCTGCAAGCTTTAGAACAGAGCAAGCGGAGGGGCGATACCGAATCTAAAGAAAGCGAAGAACGGCTACTTAGGAATTTCCAAGAGCTGAGGGAAGAATGCCAAAGGGAACACCAGCAGGTAATCTCGAGGGTCCAGCAGGCGGAAACGCATTGTCCCACGTCCGTTAGCAACACAATAGCGGACAACAGTTTAGCGATCCACGCGTTGGAACAGCAAATAGAACAATTGAAGCAGACTGGGGCGGAGGACAAGAGACAAATTGATGATAAGATTGCGGCATTAGCGGACACTGTAGATACGATGAAGCTGATGGAAAGTGAGAACAATACTACACCGGTAGCGGCCGCAGAGACCGAAGAAGTGCGTTCGCTTCTTAGATTTCAGAAGGGACAGTTTGGAGTGAACAGACAACACAAAGCTGTAACAGGCGAATTACAAGAACGCGTGGCGCATCTGGAAAACCGCATGGCGTGTGATTCCGAACTCGCCAATAGCACTAAAAATAGCCGTACGAACAGTGCAGAGAGGGACTCCGGCCACGAGGGAGATTTTGACGACAGGGAAGAATGTAATTTAAGGGGCAGACATGAGAGAAACAGAAACATTCAAGGGCCTCGCCAGGAGGAAATGCGGGGATTTGATTTCAAACATTTCCTTACGGTGAGAAAGTTTGAGATATTCCGAAATTCGCAAAAAGGAATACATCCACGAGCATGGCTCGAGCAATTTGAGTTCTGTCTTCCTCCCGACTGGGCAAGTTCACATAAGATAGAATATATGTGTGGCTATTTGGAAGGCGAACCGGCGATTCGCATGAGGTCGGCAGCGCGTCACTGCAACTCCACTCGGGAGTTTCGACAAGCCTTTCTCTCCGCCTATTGGTCGGAAGCGGCACAAGGATCAAACATGGCATAATTATGCTGCCAAATTTGAACCAGTCTGGTTTCGGCAGCCCTGCACGCCTATTCGACCACATGCTGCAGGCAAATCAATTTTTATACGACCCATACGGGCCTGCGGAACTAATTAGGATATGCATCACAAAATTGCCGATGCACTTGCGGCACGCCATTCTGGCGGGACGATGCAAAGAGGACGTGGAAACGTTCAAGACGCTTCTCCAAGAGTTGGAATACAATACAGGAGAATGCCCGCCTAATCAGGCACAAAGTTATTACGGGGCACAGCAGCGCGATCGCAGTCGTGGCCGTATTAATAATCAACGGCGTGATTGGTCGTCGCGACGCGAACGGAACAATAATCGGGACCGGCCGTATAGAAACTGGGGTGACAGTCGCGAACACAGGTGGAACAACGGAAATGATCGAGGACGTAGACAAGATCGTGAACGCTACAGGTACGGCAACCAGAATCGATACTACGATGAATACGGTGGGAATAGGACTGTAGGCGGAGCACCTCATGATGTTGAAATTCGGCCGGCTAACCCTAGACATAATCCAGCAAATGGAAATGAACGAAACCGGCAATGACAAACGATCAGCGTAGAAGGCGCCCAATCGGAACAAATGAGCGACATGGCAAATGAGTAGAAAGGACAGTGAGAAGTAGAGAGGACGGTGAGGAGAAATAATTGATTAGTTTAAATTTGTGACGTATGCATTTTGAATAATATGTTAGTAAAAATAATGATAAAGCTGTTTCTATGTGATTGACTGAAGTGACGTTTTTAGTTATTTTTCTTTCCTTGTGCAATTAGGATTTAGTTTGATTCAAACGTGAAGATAAAAGGTTTCTTTGTGAACGAGTATAATGCTGTTTATATTTTTTTTGTGTGTAAATTGAAAAGAGCCGCTCCTGAGATAAGCAATATCTGCGTTGAATTAATGCAAAACTCAGGGGAATATCCGATCTGTGGGTATTATGGGTCTGGCAAACCCAGGTCCCCAGCTGTTAGTAGCCGTGTTTCCGATTTTCTGTTTTCAGTGCTACTATCTATCTATTACTATTCTATATCTGTAAGTATAAATGAGGATCTCTTACTATAGTATGCGTGCTGTATGAATATTTTAAGATAGGAGAACTCTGAGAAAGGAATGAGTAAGTTTGGAATCTTGAAAACAGGATGCGATAATACGATTGTTGAACCATTGGCTTCCAATATGCGATGATATGTTAATATTGATGATATATGTCTTTTTTGTTCTTTATAGCTGAGTACGTAAAGTGCTGTCTGTGGATTTCGTAAGTATATTGATTCCCTTCAAGGTGAAAGAAGAATTGTGGTTTGTGTAATTTACGTGGCTCTGAAATATTATTGTGGTAGTCAAATACGAGCAGCTTTTCAGCAAATGGAGAATGGAACGGAAATATGGATCCTTTTTTGTAGTCTTGATTGATGTTGAGCCAAAGCCTAAAAAAATTATTCTGCGTTAATACTTGTCCTAGAAAAGCGACGTTTATGTGTTTTGGTGATGCTGTGAGCATTACAGCTTACTGTTTTCGCTGGTGCGGGATGCACTGCAGCCTATATGATTTGTACTGAGGAAATTTCCCTCTTGAAGGTAGAGGATGATTAAATAATTTTGATTATGGGAACTAAGGAAAGCTTGGTTTAAGGTAATAAGGATAAAGCAAAACATTTGTCATTTAAACTACAGGAGGATTCGGATCTTTTGTGTCTGTTGTAAGTTCAATATGTTAAGATGATACTGTTTTACACAATAGAGGTGACCACAATTTTGCCATTCATGAGAAATGAATCCAGAATAACCACCACAGGCGAAATAACTGATTTGGAAGCGAAAGGTAACGTAAAGAAGGAACGAAATCGCAGCAAAATGGGTAAGAAAATGTAATATAACCTGTATAATGCAAATATTTTTAACCTTCTCAGAGTCATCTGCATGATTAATTGTTGTGATAACGTAATTTTAGGTGAAATTTTCTTACTGTTTTATGTGTGAATATATGAGTATGATAAATGTATAATTGCGAGTCTCTTTTCAGGTGTGCGAACTGGTATAAATGTTTTGGCGTGTAAATAACCATTGTTCTTTTTAATGTGTATGTTTAAGGAAAGTTCTCCATATTTCTCATGTGACAAGACGTATGCCGCGAGCGTCAAGAAGAGGACGAATTAGAACAATGTTGTAGTGGTATATACACGGTGTTGAAATAGCATTGAAGTAGCTTATTGGGTTAACTAGTAGTGGATAGAAGTAGAATATTGAGTAATGCATGTTTATGGGTAGTTAGTTTGTAGAATAGACAACAGGTGTGCATATATGTGTGTGTAAATAACATGTGAACCCTATGCTGTCCTGACCTATACTTGCACAAGGCATAATCCTATTCATTTTAGTGAATTAATAAATAGCATTTGATTTATTAAAACGTAAGTGAACCACATTAGTGATGTGGATTTAAATATTATATTGTCAGTTCATTTAAATTTTTATTTTTATACTGTCAAGTCATTTCACTTTTATTTTTTTTTACATTGTCAAGTCATTTAAATTTTATTTTATATTGTCGATTCATCTAATTTTTTTTATTTAAAAAAAAATATTCAGTCTCACTTTGTTCTTAAAAATTGTGAAAGACAATACTAAGTGGTATTATGTATGACATTGTGTAATCACATAAGGATGATGAAAAATTTCTGTGAATGCAGTTGAGAACGTGAAAGCGAACCGGCAAAACTCTTAAGAGACAGCGGGAGCAGCCGGACTAGTTGTAAACTGGCGGGTTTCCCAGCGGGACACGCTGTCATCCGGGCCACTTTGGGAGCGCGGCCGACAACAAAAGGAGAGTAAGCGGCAAACACTTTCCCTTGTACCTGGAGCTAATGGGCGGCCGCCCCGGGCGACCCTTCCTCGAGGCGATGACCTGAGATGGGCGAGCGGTCCACCGCGCGGAAATCCATCTGCTGGCAACGCACCACACGCACGCGACCGTGACGAGACGGCCGCGGTGAAACAACACAAGGGGCGGGGAGCCTTTTGACAGGTACTGCCCAGAGAAACTTGCAGACGTCAACGACGCCTATCGACATTTCCTGATGGATGCCTACTGTCAAGCGACAGTAAATCATGGTTCGATGTTCTCTGGTCGCTAAGGGTGGCACAAAAGAAGAGCCATTAAGTGTCATCCTTGCCCAGGAATATCAACCTGGCGTGTCAAACGAGGATACCGCACGAATTTGACAGCACAAACATGGAACCAAATCGAGATGACGTGACACGGGAGAAACTTCATGAGAGGGCAGAGACGGCGGGATCGCACACAACAGATGGACAAAAAATCCCTACTGACAGCTGCGGCGACGAACCCCCCCTCTTTCCCCTATATTGTGCCTCGGAACAGTGGAAGTACTGAGTGTGTCAGTGAACAGTGATTATACGGTTCTTAGTCCAGTGCATATACGTGTGTTTCTGTCAGAGAAACTCTGACTTGTGTGTTTTGCAGGAGTTCGATTTATTGGTGTTTATTAGACTGACTCTTGTATTTTGCAGGTGTTCTATTTATCTTTTTTAGACTTTGACTCTTGTATTTTGCAGGTGTTTTATTTATAGGTGTTTTTTTGTTTTAAATGTTGACTATTGTACTGTTTTATTTATCAATGTTTGTTTTTGTGTGATGTATTAGATTTGTGATATTTTGTTTCGTAAATTCATTGCTGTGGCATTGCTTCGTTTATCAGTCAGATAGCTTTTTATTCTCATTGAACTGTGATCGATTAGCCTTTGCATGGGGCATATTTACTGTGAGGAACCCCTTAAGGGTAACAATCACATAATTATTGTAGTTTCAGTATAATGACAGTGCTCATTGTTTGCTAGCTAATTGAAATATAGTAGAGTGATTAAATGAGTGCCACATAGTTATTTTAATTCTACAAATTATTAGTTTTATATGATATAGAATTTTTTTGCGATAACCACTTTGTAAAACATGTTTTTTCTCTTATCATTTTGTTGCTTTTGCAGATTGTGCATTGTTATGTTCTGCTTTTTAATACCGATGTTATTTGATGTTCTTTTTTTTTTTAATTGCTGTGGCACCTTTGCTATTTTCATAAATTTTGCTTGTTAATAAACAGTCATAAATTTTCCTGTGATCAGTTGGCTCTTGCAGTGAGCAAATACTGGTGGACTCCATAAGGGTAACAACCAGAAATTGTTTTCATATTAATGACACAGGAACCATTGTTTTTACTTGCTGACCGAATTAGGTCTACACTACCTTTTAAATAGGTGTCACAGATTGTGTTCTTTTTTTCTGTTTGAAATTGGTAGATTCTAAAGATGTGTTGAAATTATTGTGTTTTAGCAAGTAGCTGGTGTCCTTTTGCCTTTTCTTTTACACTTTTGGTTTAAGTAGGGTGTGAGAAGCCTGCTTGGGAATGTCCTAGCATGGCTAGAAAATTCCCTGCACAGTCTTTTCCCGGAGCGTTGGGGTTATGAAAGGTCTCTGTTGGATTCCTTTCATGTTTAATTTCTTAAATCTGTTGCCATTTATGGAATAAATTCCTCTTCTAAATGTACTGTGGCGTTTCTGACTATCTGGGAGGAGACTGAGCAGTGGAACGTGTTACTTTTACACATAAACAAGAACGATCTGTCACACTACTACACTTTAAAGCACAGTTTATATGTAATTCTTATATGTAATTCATGTCACACAGTCTCATACGGAACCTACATCCGCTTTCTTTTATATACTGTATATGATAAGATACTGTCATCCCCCTTCCCTTTTGTGTGAGAGGATGAATGAGCATATGTATTTCTAGTTGCATGCTTGAGGGTAGCAGACAAGGCTGTCTGCTAGAGAACAGTAGGACCAACGTCGGAACAGGTAGCTACGCTTCCTAAAAGCAAAGAGGTTTCTATCCTTAGTATGGTCCTGTCCGTCCGTTGTCATGTTGGTATAGGAAGCTGCCCCTCTGGCCACTTCCGTTGGTCTTTGTGAGCCACCCTCACGCTCGGCGGTAGGGCAGTTGCTGTGTGGCCGTGGCGAGCGTCTGAAGTGGTAAGATCTCCGGCTAAGCGCGTGTCTGTTAAGTCCGTAGGACAATGGATTTCTTAAGTTCAGCCTAACTGAAAATTTAATCACCTTGATTTCAGGTTTAGCTCTAAAATATCTAATGCTATCTTAAAGTGCAGCGGAGTGTAATTCTCGTGTTAAATTCAGATTATTTTGCGGTAGTTGCTTTGTTACTACTTTGTGAGTAAAGTGGAACCACGTGTTGATCAGTAACTCTAACTAAGTTCATCAATCTTAAATGCGAATGTTTGTGTGATTATAACGTCTCGTCTTGACTATATTTTCAATATAGCAACTTTTCTTTATGTTCAGCTCACGTGGGGTGTACTTTGCGAGACCACTACCACGTGCTTATATAACTGTTTGACCCATCAGGTTAATAGTAAGACGTTAGTAACCAGTTCAAGGTTTTTCTTTTGTCAAGTGCTTTTCGATCTAATGTATTTTAATTATCAAAATTATTGTGGAGTTGTACGCTTTGTGTAAACCAAGTTGACCACGTGGAGCATGTGGTGTAATCATCAAAGTAGCCCTCAGCTATTCTTTTTGCGAAGACTTCACAAAGAGTTAATATGAATTTAGTATACCAGTGTGTGGTAATTACATGACGGACAGGATTGTGGTATGAACGTAATTTCCTTGGGTAAAAACTGAATCTGTTGGTTGTGGTTAATTTTTTCTTGCTTATGTTTCAATGTTCTTCGTGTGTTATTTTATGAATGCAGTGTTGTATCCAGTCTCCCAATCTTGGCTCCATAGTTTATGTGTTCCGTAAGATTACAATCTCACATTCTTTTCAATCGTAAATAAGGCACCAGCTCAGTTATAACTCACGTATAATATGCTGAAATTCCAATGAACAATCTTAAAATAAATTTCCAAGTATAAACTGATTTCTTTCCTTTTATTTAAATTCTCCTTTATATATATATATATATATTACCGGTTTTGTCTGCTTGGTAAACCTAGACTAAATATCTGATGAAACAGTTGCCCAGTAATCCACGGTTAATCTCCCCAGACAGATCACGGCTTTTAACCCACTTTCATTGACAATTAGCTCCGATATCAGCATACCAAAATTAAAGTAACAATATTACACTTCAGCATACCAAATTAAAGGAACAATATTACAACGGTTACAGTCTTCTGGGACGCTGAAGGGATTATTCTGTTCGATGTCCTTCCCCATGGCCAAACGATCAACTCTGAAGTGTATTGTGCTACTCTTCAGAAATTGAAGAAACGACTTCAGCGTGTTCGTGGGCACAAAAATCTGAACGAACTTCTCCTTCTTCATGACAACGCAAGACCTCAGACAAGTCTTCGCACCCGAGAGGAGCTCACAAAACTTCAGTGGACTGTTCTTCCTCATGCACCCTACAGCCCCGATCTCGCACCGTCGGATTTCCATATGTTTGGCCCAATGAAGGACGCAATCCGTGGGAGGCACTACGCGGATGATGAAGAAGTTATTGATGCAGTACGACGTTGGCTCCGACATCGACCAGTGGAATGGTACCGTGCAGGCATACAGGCCCTCATTTCAAGGTGGCGTAAGGCCGTAGCATTGAATGGAGATTACGTTGAAAAATAGTGTTGTGTAGCTAAAAGATTGGGGAATAACCTGGTGTATTTCAATGCTGAATAAAACAACCCCTGTTTCAGGAAAAAAATGTGTTGCATTACTTATTGAACTGCCCTCGTATGTGCCATAGGAGACGTCACATATTAAAAGCCGCGCCCAGGCGATATGCGAGCCACGGCAGTGACGTATGCCACAGTGTACCGCCCGACGGAGCGTTGATAAAAGCTCGTCTCTGTGAGTGCGCTGCGAAAAACGGGGTTTTTCTTTAGACGACGCGTATTCTGCGTGGTCGTCAGCGGCGCTCGACGGAGTTCGCTGGTTCGGCCTTTGAAGGCCACAGAGGGATGTCGACAACCTGTAGGAAGCTGATCTCTTGGACCGTGGGTTATTGCACTGTCTGGATACCATTTTACATGCCGGCCGTTGTGGCCGAGCGGTTCTAGGCGCTTCAGTCCAGAACCGCGCTTCTGCGACGGGCATGGATGTGTGTGATGTCCTAAGGACCTCACAACCGTGGACCGTAAATATGAAATATGAACCATGAACTAGATGGTACTTACCGAAAACCACTTCCGATAGTGATTACAGAGGTCACGTATAATGATTCGCCTTTAATGCATTAAATTCAATAATAATAGCAATCAGCAGGAGCTACAATAGACACACATCCACTTCTGCTGACCTCCTCCCAGTCACTGGCCTTCCAGCCTTCTGCGACGCAGAGTAGGAGCCAGCTGCCTTATGCCTCGGCCAATCAGTGCTTCGGAAATTTTGTTTCACTATATATATTGCTTCCTAGGTCCGCCAATGGCGTGCTCTTACCTAGCTATCCCAAAGAGACGTCAGCAAAGTGCTACTCTGTAAGTTCCAGATCATCTGAAGCTATCTTCCTTCTCTCTCTCACACACACACAATAGGCTGACAAGATATTGCATGACATTATGAAATTGTAGGTATCCATTATTTGACATAAATGTTACATGGTTATGCAGGGAATAATTGTACAATTATTCCACGTTGGTAAAGTTGAGTCGATCTTATTATCATTTTACTAATTCAGATCTGTAACTGTCGCAAGGTGTTCACCTGTGTACCTGGCGATATCTCAACCGATGTGTTAAAACTGTGTTTGCAGGAGCTTTATTTGAGTAACCGAGTAACAGTTGCGTTTTTTTGGGGGGTGGGGTGGGAAGGGGGGGGCTTAGTGCAATGAGAGAGATTCTCGTGGAGTAATTTTTCTAATATGAGCCGTGGGTATAACAGCATTTTGTGAGATTTTGCAACTGGTAATAGAGCTTTTTAAACATGCTATGGTACGGCTTGACTGTGTCATTGCAGTATTCAGTAGCCTTGTACATCTAACGTGAAGTGGTGCTGAGGGCTTACAGTGTATGTATGTTGCTAAATACACAACATGAATATGAAGGGTTAATCCCTATTAACATTAAAATTTTATTCATTCACTAATGTTACAATGTTAGTTGTTCTTAATCTCATATTTAATGAATTTTAAGTTCAACTTGTGGTCTCAGTGGTTTGCTAAATTAATACAGAGTTAATGTTATGATACCACATCCAGCATGAATAATTCAATTCAATTAATTGCCGATCAGCTAATGGCTAATAAGCTTAATGTGTTTTACTGACATTGTTATGATATGTACAGGAGGTGCACCTTAAATCCATTAATGTTTAAATGATTTTCGGAGAATGAATGTTGTTTAAAATGGCTCTGAGCACTATGGGACTTAACATCTGAGGTCATCAGTCCCCTAGCACTTAGAACTACTTAAACCTAACTAACCTAAGGACATCATACACATCCATGCCCGAGGCAGGATTCTAACCTGCGACCGTAGCAGCTGCGCGGTTCCGGACTGAAGCGCCTAGACCCGCTCCGCCACCGCGGGCGGCGATTAATATTGTCTTATGAATTTTCATTGCTCAACGATGATATTCTATGCATGATCCATAGACAATAATTCAAATTAGTAATTGCCTTGAATTTTCTTATCATTGGTGTTCCTTCTTTAAGCATTAAATTTTTGTAAAGTAAAATACGAGTATGTTTAAAAACATTGTTCACTCACGGCTCAAGTTAAACCTACCATTTCCCCCTCCTACATCGTTTTCGTGCAGAGCGTTGTTTGAGTGTGTTCTACCTGAGTGATAAAGAAGACAAAAGTTTAGTAATATTTACCAACTGCAAATTTTAGGATGTTACAAAATTCTTTTTTGGAAAATACTACTGTTACGGTTTCTCTTTCGTTATGACCGGGAGGGAGGTGACTGGGCTTATGTATCTGAGAAATGAGCTGCACTACAAGTAAGAAACTCGTAATGCCGCTACCGGGCGAAGATATCCGACATGGCGCAGCGGCTGCACGAGTAAGTCGATCGTACTGTGGTTGCACCGGAAGTGCAGCAGGCAGAGGTAAGTGTGGCCATTTCCCTCGTACAGTTGGCGTTAATATAATTGTCCCGTGTAATTGCTGCGTTAGAAGTCAGTGAACAATTGTGTTCGCAGATGAGTAGAGTGTGGGCACGAGTCTTGCATAATATGAACAGATTTGGCGATTTGCACAACATCAAAGGAATAGTAGAATATCAGAAACTCATAGCCTTATTGCAGGACCAAATGAGGGGGTAGTAAAAGCGGAACCACATCAGAGTAGTATAAGAAAAGTCTTACAAGAACAGGAAACCTGGAAACGAACTACAATAATAAAACAGTGGTTTCAAGATCCCTTGAGGATATGTTCAAAATCTTTACTAAGACGCCTAATTGCTTGGTATGATTGTTACATCAAGGAGATGTCAGTAAGGAGTAGCGAAGACATTCAACTTACACTACGTTTTCTCCTTAAATTGCAAGATAAGGGAGAAATGTTTGGATTAAGAATTTTTCAGCATTATCAGTTGTCAGTCGCAATAGCTTTATGTCGTTTAGAGAAGATTTGGAGGGAGGCTGTAGAGAGAACATTGCCTTTTGCCCAGGTTAATGAGCTAGTTTGCAACAAACACCTTGTAAGTAGGCTGTTTATGTTTTCTTGTTGGCAACGTTACGTAGCGCTCTGTATGAAAATCACTGGCTGTGCTGTGTGCAGTCTGTGGTTGGTTTGCATTGTTGTCTGCCATTGTAGTGTTGGGCAGCTGGATGTGAACAGCGCGTAGCGTTGGCAGTTGGAGGTGAGCCGCCAGCAGTGGTGCATGTGGGGAGAGAGATGGCGGAGTTTGGAAATTTGTAAGACTGGATGTCATGAACATGTATATTATGGTTTTTCAACACTGTTAAGGTAAATACATTGTTTGTTCTCTATTAAAATCTTTCATTTGCTTACTATGCCTATCAGTAGTTAGTGCCTTCCGTAGTTTGAATCTTTTATTTAGCTGGCAGTAGTGGCGCTCGCTGTTTTGCTGTAGTTCGAGTAACGAAGATTTTTGGTGAGGTAAGTGATTTGTGAAAGGCATAGGTTAATGTTAGTCAGGGCTATTCTTTTGTAGGGGTTTTTGAAAGTCAGATTGCGTTGCGCTAAAAATATTGTGTGTCAGGTTAAGCACAGTCTCGTATACAATTCTTCAAAAGGGGACGTTTCAACCTGTCTAACAAAGCATGACATGAATTAGTAGAAAAGGTGTATTTTGGGATGCAGTGTTTCGGAAAATTATTGGAGCACTATGGTAATAGAATTAAAAACGGCGCTCAGTGCATGTCTCCTTCATTTTCAAAAGAAGAAATTGTTAACAGCATATCAGAAGGAACGTGCCCAGTTGATAGGACACTAATACTGTTTAATGCTCCGCCAGGGAATTTTGTACAACTAGACTAGTGGATGTCGTAGCTTGGGGCCGTACGTAATCTGGTAGGAGATGACAAAATGCGGACTCGGAGTTGCCTACAATTAAGGAGGAGTTGAAGAAAGGAAAGATGTTTCAAGAGGAAATATTTTGTTACCCAGCTCGGGGACGTCGGGTAGGTAACGTTGTATTATCGTCTGAACTGGTTTCCTCTCGTTCAGATACTATCATGAGATATCCATAGTTGTCCATTTGGGCAAATACAAAAGAAGATATCCGAGATGGATCACGCTAGCCAACGGCCTTGCCGCAGTGGATACACCGGTTCCCGTGAGATCACCGAAGTTAAGCGCTGTCGGGTGTGGCCGGCACTTGGATGGGTGACCATCCAGCCACCATGCGCTGTTGCCATTTTTCGGGGTGCACTCAGCCTCGTGATGCCAAATGAGGAGCTACTCGATCGAATAGTAGCGGCTCCGGTCAAAGAAAACCATCGTAACGACCGGGAGAGCGGTGTGCTGACCACATGCCCCTCCTATCCGCATCCTCAACTGAGGATGACACGGCGGTCGGATGGTCCCGATGGGCCACTTGTGGCCTGAAGACGGAGTGCTTTATGATCACGCTAAATGGTACAATTCGCTTTTTTGGGTGAGCTACACATTTAACACGGCTGTTCATGAAGCACACAAAAATAATCAAGAAAACTTGATGTTTTCCTTTAAACCCTTCTCCCTACTCTAAAACCTATGACCCCCAAACAATCTATTACTAGAAGTGATCGACACTACAGGAATCTGTGAGATGTGTAAACGAACAAAGAGGAATCCTAAAACGAGTCGTGGAAAAATTGAAAACCGGTACGTGGTTGTGAAATGACCCTTATCATTGAAACCAGGTGACCAGGAATTAATAAAAAAATTTGGTCCTGTAAGTAAGAGGGCAGATGCCACGCTACATACACACAGCTCATACAGTCCGATTTGTCACCACAGTCACCTTCTCGGTAAGCGGACAACAGAAGAAGCGACTCTTTAGGGTATGTCCCTGCCATACTAAACCATACTTAGGGGAGGCTTCACCTCAATGAAATTATAATGCGGTTACAGTGTAATTTATTACTGCTAGGTGTGGTTGATAACGAGAGTGGGCCAATTCTTGTTGAATGCTGTAGAGGTCCAGTTCCTAGAACGTTTTTCATTTTATCCTTGAATTTGATGGAAGAATTTTGTTTAAAATCAGGACTCATAATATAATGAATTCATTTGGTGATAATACACACTTGTTAATTATGCAGTATTAATCAGCTGACAGCGTTGATCTACAGTAGCCTTAATTTCGCAAATTACGTAAACCAGGAGCTTAACGATAGTGTAATCTTGAATGCAGTGACAGTAATGAAGGCACTTCTCCAACTGTTATCAACTTTGAGGATTGTTATAAAGGGTCATGGCAAACAAATTACCACCTATGTTTACGTATTTATGATTTGAATTGTGCTGGTCGATATTTTACATGTTTTCTGTGAACTACACTGAGGTGATCAAGTCATGAGATGGCGATATGCACATATGCAGGTGGCGGCAGTATTGCATACATCAAGTGTAAAATAGCAGTGCATTGGAGGAGCTGATATTTATACTCAGGTGATTCATGTGAAAAGATTTCCGACGTGATTAAGGTCGCACGACTGGGGTTAACAGACTTTAAACGCGGAATGGTAGTTGGAGCTAGATGCATCGGACATTCCATTTCGGAAATAGTTCGGGAATTCCACGCCAACCGACCTATACAGCCAGAAACTATAAGCGTGAGGCCAAGGGTGCGAATATCGATACACGCTGCTGCAGCCACGCGCGGAGGGAGCGGATACCACCGTAATCGCGATAACCGCGGGAGACTAATCACAGAATAGCAACCAATGAAACTTCCTGCAGATTAAAACTGTGTGCCCGACCGAGACTCGAACTCGGGACCTTTGCCTTTCGTGGGCAAGTGCTCTACCATCTGAGCTACCGAAGCACGACTGGCAGAAGTAATGCTGTGAGTACCGGGCGTGAGTCGTGCTTCGGTAGCTCAGATGGTAGAGCACTTGCCCGCGAAAGGCAAAGGTCCCGAGTTCGAGTCTCGGTCAGGCACACAGTTATAATCTGCCAGGAAGTTTCATATCAGTGCACACTCCGCTGCAGAGTGAAAATCTCATTCTGGAAACATCCCCCAGGCTGTGGCTAAGCCATGTCTCCGCTATATCCTTTCTTTCAGGAGTGCTACTTCTGCAAGGTTCGCAGGAGAGCTTCTGTAAAGTTTGGAAGGTAGGAGACGAGATACTGGCAGAAGTAATGCTGTGAGTACCGGGCGTGAGTCGTGCTTCGGTAGCTCAGATGGTAGAGCACTTGCCCGCGAAAGCCAAAGGTCCCGAGTTCGAGTCTCGGTCGGACACACAGTTTTAATCTGCCAGGAAGTTTCATATCAGCGCACACTCCGCTGCAGAGTGAAAATCTCATTCTTGAAACATCCCCCAGGCTGTGGCTAAGCCATGTCTCCGCTATATCCTTTCTTTCAGGAGTGCTATTTCTGCAAGGTTCGCAGGAGAGCTTCTGTAAAGTTTGGAAGGTAGGAGACGAGATACTGGCAGAAGTAATGCTGTGAGTACCGGGCGTGAGTCGTGCTTCGGTAGCTCAGATGGTAGAGCACTTGCCCGCGAAAGGCAAAGGTCCCGAGTTCGAGTCTCGGCCGGGCACACAGTTTTAATCTGCCAGGAAGTTTCATATCAGCGCACACTCCGCTGCAGAGTGAAAATCTCATTCTAATAGCAACCAATGTTTGTTGCAAAGCATGATACTACTGCCGGTCGTCCTTATACGCAGAATATTGCGAACATGTAGTGACAAGTGGAAAAGTTTGCCAGACTGGGAGCAGAACTCTGACTTACTGCTTACCGAGAGCAATCGCCTTAAACATTAGGATATCCTAGCACGCCTCCAGGCTTTAGTCAGACTTCCATTGTAACAGATTTCCAGTGGCCACTACAAATTTAAATACAGGGTTTCTCACTACAGCATACTGACAGTGAGTTAACAGGGTAGGTAGAATAAAACTGTCCCGGTAAATATTTCATGCATGTTAAGGTAGGCAACCCGAATTACATCACTTGCAACCGGGCAGATTATCTAAGAAGGGGTGGCCAGGACTTTAGGATGACGGATTTACTTGAAACTTTGTACAACATGAAGAGGCTGTTAAAACAATATAATGTGCAGGTCGCAAGATGCACTACACGGGCAGTTGCGAGAAATTTGCAAGAGAAGTTTTATACGTCTATTACGTAACTGATTTATCCGTGCGAACATGCCAGAAGTAAGGAGCCATTGTGGTCTAGCAGTTAACGTTCGAACATTGCAAGAGGATCGTGGAAGAGGAGACGGTGCGGATCCAGCTAACTGTGACTTAGGAAGTCGGGATTAGCATGGAAGGTCGATGCTATTATAATGTCACTCCTTAAGCACAACAACTAGCACATCAATAAATTAACAATTTATTCAAGACCACATTTATAAAACAGCTAACATACAAAAAGCACGCGGCCGTCTTAAAGACAATATCCAAAATGACAGATAGCTTCCTTCTCAAGCAAGCAGCAAATTAGAAATACTTAATGAACAATAAATTACAGTCTGAAGTAATTTAAAAAGATGACTCAGATAGAATTTTTTTTAGCAATAACACAACCAGCACAATACGTTACACTTACTATATTTCATTGGCAAGCAAATTTAATCTTTTTTAATATACATGAGAGATGTTAAATGTTTATCAAATGGGCAGTAACGCCAGGCTGCCCTGGGCATAAGGTGGCTGAACTTAAAATGCTGGAAGCAGCAGACCAGCCGTCCAAAACAACACCTAAACGACGGAGCCCTACGGGGAGTGACTTCCCATAAAACGACACATCACAGCTTCTGTGCACCGAAGCGGAACGCGGCGCCGTTCTCACACACTCCAACTCGCAGAAAACTGGAACACAAACAGACCGCAGAAAACACGGCAGATACCAAGCAAACATCAATTAATATAAGTTAAGAGATCAATAAACAACGATATAAATTGAAAAAAAGAACAATAACTGATTTCAACAGAAACGATTTAAATTTTGCAGTAATATCAATGCTGTAAAACATTTAAACTAAATCTTGTACACAAATCCAATGCTGTAAAATAGTATCAGACTTTTACACTCTCATAGTTTGCCAAACAATATTTGCACATATGATTAAGGCCGATAATGTGTACAAAGATGAAATGGAAATAATTTCATGATAATATCACGTTATACAAATGCACAACTTCACAACAAAACTAGGTTTTGTGCAATTCAATTTCGTTGCATAGGTATGCAATGTAACTGCCTATTGTGTAAGCTTGTTATGCAGAAAATTACAACTAGACTGCGACCTAATATCTTCAATACCTTACAGTTGCTACATCTTCTGGGAACGGTGATTTCCTTAAAGGAAGTAGTGACTGCTGGTCTCCATGCGACCACACACCTTGCCGGCTGCTCTTCCTTCAACAACACATACATTAGGGCAACCGACCAACAAGTGACAGTCGCTACAACGCAAATGGTTCCACGAAACGAAGGCACCAAAACCACTTACACCTTCGATGGAGAGCGTTGTTCGAGATGATCTCGAGGGATGGGTCTGTTGGAGAAAACAGGCACCAAAGCAATGCGACGAGCAGCGCCCGGAGTTGACATCAGGCAGGTGCACCACAAACTCGCGACCGTCCTGCAAGGTAGACCGGCCGCGCCGCTGCTGGCCAAGCCCGCGTGTTTTGCTCCTTCGTCCCCTCAAATACGTCCTAGCTCCTCGCAGCGAGTCCGACGACCAACTCGCCGACCCCAAATACCCGCCGCCAGATCACAACAGGGGCAAAGATCGTAGTACAGCCGTGTAATCGATAGTCGTGCCAAAGAGCTGATATGAAACTTCCTGGCAGATTAAAACTGTGTGCCCGGCCGAGACTCGAACTCGGGACCTTTGCCTTTCGCGGGCAAGTGCTCTACCATCTGAGCTACCGAAGCACGACTCACGCCCGGTACTCACAGCATTACTTCTGCCAGTATCTCGTCTCCTACCTTCCAAACTTTACAGAAGCTCTCCTGCGAACCTTGCAGAAGTAGCACTCCTGAAAGAAAGGATATAGCGGAGACATGGCTTAGCCACAGCCTGGGGGATGTTTCAAGAATGAGATTTTCACTCTGCAGCGGAGTGTGCGCTGATATGAAACTTCCTGGCAGATTAAAACTGTGTGTCCGACCGAGACTCGAACTCGGGACCTTTGCCTTTCGCGGGCAAGTGCTCTACCATCTGAGCTACCGAAGCACGACTCACGCCCGGTACTCACAGCATTACTTCTGCCAGTATCTCGTCTCCTACCTTCCAAACTTTACAGAAGCTCTCCTGCGAACCTTGCAGAAGTAGCACTCCTGAAAGAAAGGATATAGCGGAGACATGGCTTAGCCACAGCCTGGGGGATGTTTCCAGAATGAGATTTTCACTCTGCAGCGGAGTGTGCGCTGATATGAAACTTCCTGGCAGATTATAACTGTGTGCCTGACCGAGACTCGAACTCGGGACATTTGCCTTTCGCGGGCAAGTGCTCTACCATCTGAGCTACCGAAGCACGACTCACGCCCGGTACTCACAGCATTACTTCTGCCAGTATCTCGTCTCCTACCTTCCAAACTTTACAGAAGCTCTCCTGCGAACCTTGCAGAAATAGCACTCCTGAAAGAAAGGATATAGCGGAGACATGGCTTAGCCACAGCCTGGGGGATGTTTCAAGAATGAGATTTTCACTCTGCAGCGGAGTGTGCGCTGATATGAAACTTCCTGGCAGATTATAACTGTGTGCCTGACCGAGACTCGAACTCGGGACCTTTGCCTTCCGCGGGCAAGTGCTCTACCATCTGAGCTACCGAAGCACGACTCACGCCCGGTACTCACAGCATTACTTCTGCCAGTCGTGCTTCGGTAGCTCAGATGGTAGAGCACTTGCCCGCGAAAGGCAAAGGTCCCGAGTTCGAGTCTCGGTCGGGCACACAGTTTTAATCTGCAGGAAGTTTCATTGGTTGCTATTCTGTGATTAGTCTCCCGCGGTTATCGCGATTACGGTGGTATCCGCTCCCTCCGCGCGTGGCTGAAGCAGCGTGTATCGATATTCGCACCCTTGGCCTCACGCTTATAGTTTCTGGCTGTATAGGTCGGTTGGCGTGGAATTCCCGAACTATTTCCGAAATGGAATGTCCGATGCGTCTAGCTCCAACTACCATTCCGCGTTTAAAGTCTGTTAACCCCAGTCGTGCGACCTTAATCACGTCGGAAATCTTTTCACATGAATCACCTGAGTATAAATATCAGCTCCTCCAATGCACTGCTATTTTATACTTGATGTATGCAATACTGCCGCCACCTGCATATGTGCATATCGCCATCTCATGACTTGATCACCTCAGTGTAGTTCACAGAAAACATGTAAAATATCGACCAGCACAATTCAAATCATAAATACGTAAACATAGGTGGTAATTTGTTTGCCATGACCCTTTATAACAATCCTCAAAGTTGATAACAGAAAAGGCACACCGCGGCTCAGTAACACTAATTTTTTAATATATATATATATTCCTCACTGGTCTCATTATTTATTTTATTTGACATTTGGGAGGTAATATAATGAAAAAAGAACCACACGAATTTTCATGAAGTTGTAGTGAATTTCATATGTTCTTTGACTGTTTACTATTTTTAATAAAATTTTCAAGGACAGGAGACAGGCTTGGAAAGCCCAAGTCAAATAGGGATGCAGCTTCGTTTTTGTAGTACAAGTGTAAATTCTGTGATATTCAAAAATTTGCACCTACGCTATTCGTTCTTGCTATATTAGCGACGCCTCACCGCTACGCAGGTAACTACCAATGGGGCCTGCCTCTGTATCTGCAGCTAGAAACATCGAGGTGCAAAGTAGATCCAAGTACCTTACCACAATTGCATGTACGAGGGATTCCGCAAATCACGACAGGCATGAATTTTCAGGAAAACTCCATGCGTTTCTTTGTTTACTTGTCGATAGTTATAAATACGTCTGTTCTAATAATCAAATTTAATTAAAGATAGTAAGTAGCCAAATAACATGATATTCACTAAAACTTCATGCAAAAACACGTGATTTTTTTAATCATATTACCTCTCAAATGTTATATAAATTAAATAATATGACCAGTGATGAAAAAATAGATTAATTATTACGTTTGAGATGGAGTCGAACCGTTGCCTCATAACGTTCTTCTTACGAGCTCGAACACTAATCATTTGACCGCCATGAACCCTAACGTCTGTCACCTACGCACAGGTTCATAGGCCGAATAACAGAAGCATGAACCTTCTCTTGCGATTTTCTCGAAATTTCCAGAGTAGTGCACCTTGCTACTTGCACATTATGGTGTTTTAATGGCCTACTAATAGTGTACAAAATTTGGAGTAAATCTGTGATCCCAACGTCATGGCCTCTCCTTGTAGGTTGCATTGCCTACTTTATGATGCATGAACTGTTTTTATTTTGCCTAGCCATTATTTGCCACAGAACAATGAATCAAGGCCGTTTCAGTAATTTCAGTTGTACTTATAAATAACGTTTAATATAAATTGTGCAGTTCAACAGCGCAGGGTGGGCGAGGAGAGTGCTGAGAAAGATCATTCACGTTTTCGTTTTAAAAAAAAAATGCTGTATCGATAAAGCAAGATCGGAAAAATCCTCCAGAAATGTTACTGAACAACCAAACGGGTTATTCTTTCTCGCCACTTAAAATCACATTCGGAAGAGATATAGAAGAATCCCTGCTGGACCTTTTCACCTTCTTCATCCGCCATATTGTGTTGTATGTTGTGCCCCATTGTCAATAATATTAGAACCTCAATGTGTCATATAATCATTTCATTTCGTTGTTCTGCATTGGAGATATTGTTGTATTTTAGATTACCACATCATTTCTTCGCCGGTTGTATAAGGGCCGATCAAAAAATGAAACCTGGTGATAGTCAAGGGAAGGCAGGATTGGGTTACGATTGTGCACGGGGCCGTAATCAGTTAATATTGGTTGCCTTTTATAATTAAACACAATTTATTTTAAACCAGTAATTCCAGGCTAAACAATAATTAAACAATACCACACGTTATTAATGAAGGAATAAACAACAGTGTAAATAATAGTGTTTCCAGTGAGTTACAATTTAGCAAATCACCATTAAAGACAGATACAACAGATCATGTTTTAAAAGCAAGCTACTGCGATCTAGGCAGTAGGCCTTACACGCCAGGAATGGCAATAAATTAAAAATTGTTTAAGAACTCGCTGGAATTTACAACTTACAGGTATTGAAATATTGAGGTACGTCACCACAAACACAGCAGACGGTATCAGACGTCAGGAATGGCAGTAAATAAGTTTTTAAGGCTTACTGCTAAATAACAAATTCCAAATTTGAACTTTAAGGCAAATGACCACAATCACGGCTGAAGGCATTACACTCCAGGAACGGCAATAATATAAAAAAAATTTGAAACCTGCTGTAAAACAGCAAATACAATAGCAAAAGTTAATTAAAAAGACAAGCAACTGATCCAGACGGTGCTCTAGGAATCGACGTCTGAGAAGGTCCGGCAACAAATACTTTCGCGAGCGATGAGCTAGGCAGCCAACAGTTGCATTCACTTCACAAGATGGTAACTCAGACTAGTGGCAGTCTAACGAGTGACTAATGATAGTCTTGCTGAAGCTACCTGACGTCCGATAAACCAAATGCAACGATGGAACAATATGCCAAAGCCGGAACTGGCGGTCTGCACTACGTCCAGAATACGGACAGCAGTGGCAAGGCGAGGAAATGTACACCGCCGTTACATACACTAACCCCTGGGGCAGGTAACTGGGGCTTTAGCGGCCAACAGGCAAGAAAAACTACCGCTAGTTGAACTTAACAAATTGTAACACGTTGAAGGCAGTAAATAGTAGTAAGAAGTCCAGGAAAGCTAATCAGATCCCCACCTTCCCAAAGCACTCCACTCGCTGCTCTTCGCCTCGGCGACACTACGAGCAGCAACACGAACCCAAGTCACTGGAGAATCGTGAGATATCACAATGGCGGAGGTTTCTCTACTTGGATCGAAATGCACTCATCTTAAGGCTTGCTGGATCCAATTTACGACGAGGTCGTGCACCCTCGTGGCCATAGCCCTTCCATCTGGCAGTCCATGCGCTCCACCAACGGTCCCGGCCTGTTCTCACACTGCACGGACCTGGCTCCTCTTCACTCCATAGCCCACTGGCCAACTCACACGACGCGGAAAAACAACGACGTCGCTCCAAAGATAGGGCAACAGTTACTACATATCGATAACCACCGCTGCTGCCACTAGCGGACAGGCTACGCTTGGGAAACTAAGTGGCGCCAGTCAACACGAGAAGAAGACAAACAACTGCAAACATGCCAACTAAGCGATACCGTCTGGCCTGCAACAGAGGGCGGAAACCTACAAACGGCAGCAATGCGAGCCGCAGCACGGCTAAAAAAAGTTCCGTTCGAAGGATGTACTGTCCAGAATCGGTATGCCAATCAGCCAAAATCGCTGTGAGCATTAATGAAATCACCCCCCTGACACACCACGTTGAAGATACCCGTCTCGTAAAGGACCGTGTCATGCTGGAAGATACCTGTTTCGTAAAACACCGCTGCGTGAAGACGTCCACAACTGCCTGCTGCACATCCTCGTCCGACAGGAATCATCGACCCTTAAGACTTTTTTAGCGAAACTAAGACGTGATAATGTCATGGAGAGACATCAGGAGTATAGGGGAGGGTGCTCGAATGTCTCCCAGTTGATTTGGCGTAACTTCTGCCTTACGACATTTACGACATGGGGTTGTGGGTTATCATAAAGCAGCAGTACCCACTGTCTCAGTTTTCCCGGACGTTTCGCCTCAACCGCAAGCCGTAATTTCTTCATCGTCGCGCAGTACCGTACCCCTGTGATGAAGACACCAGGTTCCCTGAATGGATAAGGCTTACCTCTCGATCGAATGGCGTCTTGTGTCGAACCGCGACCAGCACGGAACTGGGAGCACCATTTCACAAAGATTGTTTTCGACCGAGATGCTAGGCCATACACATTCGACACTCATGTTCATAAATTAAGGATAATTGCAGAATGTGGTGCCACACAACGTGGCACTACACAAAACTGGCGCTAATAGCCTAGGCACATAGGGAACACACACGACACAGATCCTCAAGTCCACGGTATTGGTGATAAGTTGAGGAAACCGTCCCGAAATACAGGTGCTACAAAACGCCACTGTTTCCTGCGCATGTACACCGACATCAATTTTGGATATGATCACCATGCACACACACAGGCCGCACAACAAGTAGACATACTCTGGATCACGTGATCGAGCAGCTGCTGGGAAATAGCCTCCCATTCTTGCACCAGTGCCTGTCGGAGCTGTGTGCTAGGGGTTTGAAGACGTGCAGCGATACGTCGACCGAGAGCATCCCAGACGTGCCCGATGGGGTTTAGATCTGGAGAACAGGCAGGCCACTCCATTCGCATGATGTCTTCTGTTTCAAGGTACTCCTCGACGATGGCAGCTCGGTGGGGCCATGTGTTATCATTCATTAGGAGGAAAGTGGGACTCACTGCACCCCTCAAAAGGGGGACATACTGGTACAAAATGGCGTCCCGGTACACCTGACCTGTTACAGTTCCTCTGTCAAAGACATGTGAACGTGCACCAATCATAATCCCACCCCACACCATCAAACCACGACCTCCATACAGGTCCCTTTCAAGGACATTAAAGGGTTGGTACCTTCTTCCTGGTTCACGCCAGATGAAAATCCGGCGAGAATTACTGTTCAGACTATACCCGGACTCGTCTGTGAACATAACCTGGGAGCACTGTTCTAATGACCATGTACTGTGTTCTTGATACCAGACTTTACGGGCTCTCTACATCTACATCTACATCTACATGATTACCCTGCAATTCACATTTAAGTGCTTGGTAGAGGGTTCATCTAACCACAATCATACTATCTCTTTACCATTCCTCTCCCAAACAGCGCGCGGGAAAAACAAACACAAAATGGTTCAAATGGCTCTGAGCACTATGGGACTTAACATCTGTGATCATCAGTCCCCTAAAACTTAGAACTGCTTAAACCTAACTAACCTAAGGACATCACACACATCCATGCCCGAGTCAGGATTCGAACCTGCGACCGTAGCAGTCGCGCGGTTCCGGACTGAGCGCCTAGAAAAACGAACACCTAAACCTTTCTGTTCGAGTTCTGATTTCTCTTATTTTATTTTGATGATCATTCCTACCTGTGTAGGTTGGGCTCAACAAAATATTTTCGCATTCGGAAGAGAAAGGTGGAGACTGAAATTTCGTAAATAGATCTCGCCGCGACGAAAAACGTCTTTGCTTTAATGACTTCCATCCGAACTCGCGTATCATATCTGCCACTTTCTCTCCCCTATTACGTGATAATACAAAACGAGCTGCCCTTTTGTGCACCCTTCCGATGTCCTCCGTCAATCCCACCTGGTAAGTAGTGTAAGCTGTCTCTTTAGTGGACTTGTTGCATCTTTTAAGTGTCCTGCCAATGAAACGCAACCTTTGGCTCGCCTTCCCCACAATATTATCTATGTGGTCTTTCCAACTGAAGTTGTTCGTAATTTCAACACCCAGGTACTTAGTTGAATTGACAGCCTTGAGAATTGTACTATTTATCGAGTAATCGAATTCCAACGGATTCTTTTAGAACTCATGTGGATCACCTCACACTTTACGTTATTTAGCGTCAACTGCCACCTGCCACACCATACAGCAATCTTTTCTAAATCGCTTTGCAACTGATACTGGTCTTCGGATGACCTTACTAGACGGTAAGTTACAGCATCATCTGCGAACAACCTAAGAGAACTGCTCAGATTGTCACCCAGGTCATTTATATAGATCTCCTGTGATCAAGGGGCAGTGGAATGCACTTTGCAGGTCTCCGGGCGAATAATCCCTGTCTGTTCAGTAGTCTGTGCTGTGGCTGCAGTAAGGTCCCGAGCAAGGCTACCTGCAGTACTCCGAGGGCGCCGGCCGGAGTGGTCGTGCGGTTCTAGGCGCTACAGTCTGGAACCGAGCGACCGCTTCGAATCCTGCCTCGGGCATGGCTGTGTGTGATGTCCTTAGGTTAGTTCGGTTTAATTAGTTCTAAGTTCTAGACGACTGATGACCTCAGAAGTTAAGTCGCATAGTGCTCAGAGCCATTTGAATCATTTGAACTCCGTGGGCGCCTGCGGGCACTGATGGTGAGATATCGGTCTTCTTGTGGTGTTGCACGCTGTGGACGTCCCGTACTGTAGCACCTGAACACGTTTCCTGTGTGCTAGAATCGTTGTCATAATCTTGGGATCACACTTTGTGGCACACGGAGGGCCCATGCTACCACCTGCTGTGTTTGACCAGCCTCCAGTCGCCCTAGTATTCTACCCCTCATAACGTCATCAATATCTGTTCTTTGAGCCATTTTCAACACACAGTCACTATTAGCATGTCTGAAAACGTCTGCACACTCGCTGCGCCGTCCTCTGACATGCACCAACACATCTCTGCATATGAGGACTGCTGCCAGTGCCACGGTGCGCGACCGCAGGTCAAATGCACCGCATGATCATACCCCGAGGTGATTTAAACCCGTAAACCTCCCACCAGATCGTTGCTTCACCATTAATCAGCATTATCCTTAATTTATGAGCATTAGTGTACATTTCCTAATGGATGTCTACCGGTGTTTGTCCTTCGGCAGAGAAGACAAGTTTAGCAGCACGTTGGTGCTGTTTGGTCACACTTGGTAATAACATTGCAAAATACGCCAAACCATCTTCAGCCCGAAAAAAGCGCATCACTTGTTTGCCTAGCCTCAATTTATCATCGATTTTTTGTCTGCTAGAAGAGTGAAGAGAGTAAGTGTTGTTGATATGTGACACTTCGCCGACAAAAGCTATGTTCTGTGAAGTCAGCGAGCTTGCAGCGCCCAGCCGATTGGTGAATCGCGGCGTGCGACAAAGATAACGACTACGATGCAGCTGGCCACTACAAAACATTTGCCGGCGACTGCAACAAGAGACACTTATTGTTAAAGAGAGAATTAGCGTAATATGTTTGTTCGTAGAGAATGGTTCTTGGCTTAGCCTTCTAAAATTTCAAGTTCAGTATCCGAGTATCGTTCAAGTGGTGAGCCTCGAGAGAGATTATTTCAAGAGCGGCTTACATGTATGATACATGAACTAGCCTACAATGGGGATAGAACATTATGTGTTCAGAGCAGTTTCAAGTCGTTTAGAAAGATATTTTGAGAAGACTACCGGCTTATGTACGAAATGATTATTTCGCCGATTTTCGGTAGAGGATCGACTAACCAGGTACTGGAAAAGCTCCGATTTATTAAAGGTGAGATTAGTTTCTCCTAATTGTGATTAATGGCGCGTTGTGCTGTTTAACAGCCACGCGATGGTAGGCGAACTGTATTTCAATATTTTTTGAGAGATTTTCCATTGGATGGTGTATGTGAAGAGACGTGCTCACGCGAAGCCGTTTAGTTGTTTTGTGGTCGAGGATTAAAGCGCGCACTGAGATATAGTAGCGTTGCAATGTATTATTGTGGTTATATAGGTATGCGCAAGCACTAAGTAATAGTGACTTAGCGATATTTGGGTTACGATTTATTGTGTGACTTTGGCGTGAGCGTCGCATTATAGTAAATTCCCTAAATCTCATTGGATGCTCTGAATGTATAGTCTATATTAAAGAGGATGGTCGTCCTACTCAATAGTTATTTACTGAGAAACAATCGGAAGTTTTTGAAAATGCGATAGCTTTTCGCTTTGGGCCTAAACGACAAATCAAGAACCATTTAAAAGTGAAAACGTTAATTCTCTCTGAAAGAGATCTTCGAGTACTGTGTTTTAAATTTTAAATATTTGTGGGTCGCGGTATTGAATGACTGAAGTGATTGAGCTTTGTGTGAATATCTGAAGTTCAGATAGCTGGAAAGTGGCGGTGACATTTAGTTTTTATTATTATTATTATTATTATTATTATTACATTTGCTCTTAGTGGGGTTTTGAATTGATAACCAGCACTCGAAAAATAAAACTCTGACTTGCACCTGTAAATGATTTAATTACAGGAAACAAAGAAACAGTTTTAAACTGATAAAGTCAGTACCCGACTTGTCTTTTATCCCCAAAATTTATACAAGAAAAAAATAATCAAAGGCTTATATGAAAGCAGACTACTATCTGGAATATATCTTTTCGGAATAAAGCAAATCCAAAGGCTAATAAAGTAAACGACTGGAATATTGATGAAAGTAAAGTTCAAAGAAATTAAAGAAAAGGAATAGTATTTTTCAGTGAACGACTTGTAACGGGAAGAAAGATAATTAATCATTAGACCGGGAAAGCAAGTTTGCGTGTTATGGAAAAGTGATTAATTATAAATAAAAAGTTAGTCCATTTAATTCTGAAAGACTGTGATTAACGAAATAGTTTATCATGATAAAATTTCAATAGACTCAAGGACGTTGTTGTAGTGAGGCGCTACTTATGGAGGTTATTTTTGATTGACGAGTCATAAACAGTATAAAATTATATCTTTGCCTTGTGAACGTATTCTCCCCTATTGATTGCTGGTATTCATAAAGTAAATTCATCATTCCTACTCCCCGTAGACTCTCGCATTTAGTACTTTTCTGGGGAGTGGTGCTAGCTTTGTTGGTAGTTTACCTTTCGAACATAGTGAACCCTGATAATCAGATGCGTTGTCGTAATTAATATCCAGATAGCTAACACTGACCCCATTATACCAAGGAATGGGTTATTGTGTCTATCCTTTCGAACATACTGATGTCGTAGCGAGCGGTAGTGTAATTTGTAGCGTGAGAAGCTTACTGTAAAATCTTACGTGACGTCGTTGTTTTAGTATA
Organism: Schistocerca cancellata; assembly: GCF_023864275.1. NCBI lineage: Eukaryota > Metazoa > Arthropoda > Insecta > Orthoptera > Acrididae > Schistocerca > Schistocerca cancellata. Next base: position 96,951,262 of record NC_064626.1, read on the forward strand.
GACGATTATTTAAAGTCACATAGATTACGTAGGCAAGATCTTGTCAGGACAACTAATTGTAGTATTACGAGAGTGAGCTGCATTAGCCGACGTCGCTTTTCACCTACGTATTGCAGTGCTATTAGAGCTTGTTCATACAGTATATCTCATACGATTAAAACATAGTACAAAGTTGTCGCTAGTGGTATCTAAAGAGTGGTGCAGTACAGTTGCCATAGCTCACGTTTCCGCACTTACCGCACGCTCGCCGGAACGACACGAATGCCACACTGATCCCTTGTCCGGGACCAACGGGGTATAGGGTCCTTGCAACGAACCAGTGACGTCACACTAATCGGCTTGTCCGCCACACTTCTGAACGCTCGGCTCCGTGGAGAGCCTACGGGAAATCAATATTTTAATTAATCAATGTTTAATTGAAAAGGTGCCCAATGAAGGTTTTAATTTTGTCGTGTGCTATCGAGAACATCCAAGCATTTAAGCACGCAGGGAAGAATTACTAAATTCGTCTGGAACAGTTACTCACTTCTCGTCGGAGGCGGCTGTTGTCACTCGTAAGACACGAATTGTCACGTGGTGTAACGTACACGCCACGGCCTATCCTTCTCACGGCCCTTGTCCTTTGTCTAAATGTCCGTGCTTATATATCCGCATCGGAGTCGCGCCACATTACATATACGCTGAAGCAACGCCCTCAAACGGAAAGTTTTCGAAAGCCACTTATCAGTTACTTATTACACAGAATGAGAGAAGGAATGATTAAATTAACACAAAGAAATGGGATGCAGTTGGGAAGTACTGTAACAAAAGTAGTTGTGAAATCTAGTCATCAGAGATTGATTCCTTCTGTAAGAACATCAAAATCTGTGTGAGAGCTGAGAATGTGAGCCGCTATTCTTTCAGCGTAAGGCAGAAAAAAATGTTCAAATGTGGGTGAAATCTTATGGCACTTAACTGCTAAGGTCATCAGTCCCTAAGCTTACACACTACTTAACCTAAATTATCCTAAGGACAAACACACACATCCATGCCCGAGGGAGAACTCGAACCTCCGCCAGGACCAGCCGCACAGTCCATGACTGCAGCGCCTTAGGCCGCTGTGAGGCAGAAATATACCGTTTCCGGACAACTAGTAATATGTCAAACATTATGAGTACTGACTTCCCTCCACAAATTCTAGAAATGTGTAATAGCAATTTGTAACACCCCGTACATAATCGAGAATCATTCATTTTTTAAATTATTTCACTGCAAGTAAATCATACGTCTGGAGAAAGTGCTTTTTCATGACTTCTTTTGGGAAGATAAAGAGTCTCTTGCACCTTTCCTTGAGGGGCAATATTTACCTTGTGTCACCAGGATACTATTGAGAACTGAAGCCACAACGCAGAGACGAAGATTCACATTCGGAATACTCAGAAATGCAACACATTAGCTCATAATGTCAACGACGAAAATTGTGTTGTGCGATCAGTGAACATTTCTGCCATCTGGTCTCACCATATGCGGTATTCAGAGTATTTTTTTTTCGTCAGGTTCGGTCATCTAAAAAATACTTATCTATTATAATTGTGTTTCGTTTGATGTTTTCCTTTTATTCAGTATGTCTTCATCGTCTCCCATTGTTTCCATTTTTCTTTGCTGTTTCTTTTTTCTCTCTACATTGAATCTTCTAGTTGTAACTATATCTCGACTACAATCAAAAAAATGGTTCAGATGGTTCTGAGCACTATGGGACCTAACTTCTGAGGTCATCAGTCCCCTAGAACTTAGAACTACTTAAAACTAACTAACCTAAGGACATCACACACATCCATGCCCGAGGCAGGATTCGAACCTGCGGCCGTAGCGGTCGCGCGGCTGCAGACTGTAGCGCCTAGAACCGCTCGGCCACTCAGGCCGGCCGACTATAATCAAAGTAACATTATATCGCATATTTGCCGCAATAAACGATGCGATTAGAATAATAAAACTAAACTCCGTCCGACATGCATCGGAAGTCCAAACGGTACTGACCGACATCTACATCTACATCTACATCTACATCCATACTCCGCAAGCCACCTGACGGTGTGTGGCGGAGGGTACCTTGAGTACCTCTGTCGGTTCTCCCTTCTATTCCAGTCTCGTATTGTTCGTGGAAAGAAGGATTGTCGGTATGCCTCTGTGTGGGCTCTAATCTCTCTGATTTTATCCTCATGGTCTCTTCGCGAGATATACGTAGGAGGGAGCAATATACTGCTTGACTCTTCGGTGAAGGTATGTTCTCGAAACTTTGACAAAAGCCCGTACCGAGCTACTGAGCATCTCTCCTGCAGAGTCTTCCACTGGAGTTTATCTATCATCTCCGTAACGCTTTCGCGATTACTAAATGATCCTGTAACGAAGCGCGCTGCTCTCCGCTGGATCTTCTCTATATCTTCTATCAACCCTATCTGGTGCGGGTCCCACACTGCTGAGCAGTATTCAAGCAGTGGGCGAACAAGCGTACTGTAACCTACTTCCTTTGTTTTCGGATTGCATTTCCTTAGGATTCTTCCAATGAATCTCAGTCTGGCATCTGCTTTACCGACGATCAACATTATATGATCATTCCATTTTAAATCACTCCTAATGCGTACTCCCAGATAATTTATGGCATTAACTGCTCCCAGTTGCTGACCTGCTATTTTGTAGCTAAATCATAAAGGATCTATCTTTCTGTGTATTCGCAGCACATTACACTTGTCTACATTGAGATTCAATGACATCTTGTCATCGGATGCAGATGTGCAGGGGAAACGTAGTTAATGCACCGCTCTCCCGGCCGTTGTCAGTTTTCGTGACCTTGATTCGCTACTACTCTGTCGAGTAGGTCCTCTATTGACTTCACGAGGCTGAATGCACCCCTGTAGGTCAACAGCTCATGGAGGCCCGCATGGTCACCCATCCGAGTACCAATCACTCCCGATGATGCCAACTTCGGTGTATACACTGCGGCACGGCCATTAACAACAAGAATCATACTGAAACTTCCTGGCAGATTAAAACTGTGTGCCCGACCGAGACTCGAACTCGGGACCTTTGCCTTTCGCGGGCAAGTGCTCTACCAACTGAGCTACCGAAGCACGACTCACGCCCGGTACTCACAGCTTTACTTCTGCCAGTATCTCGTCTCCTACCTTCCAAACTTTACAGAAGCTCTCCTGCGAAACTTGCAGAACTAGCACTCCTGAAAGAAAGGATATTGCGGAGACATGGCTTAGCCACAGCCTGAGGGATGTTTCCAGAATGAGATTTTCACTCTGCAGCGGAGTGTGCGCTGATATGAAACTTCCTGGCAGATTAAAACTGTGTGCCCGACCGAGACTCGAACTCGGGACCTTTGCCTTTCGCGGGCAAGTGCTCTACCAACTGAGCTACCGAAGCACGACTCACGCCCGGTACTCACAGCTTTACTTCTGTCAGTATCTCGTCTCCTACCTTCCAAACTTGCCCGCGAAAGGCAAAGGTCCCGAGTTCGAGTCTCGGTCGGGCACACAGTTTTAATCTGGCAGGAAGTTTCATATCAGCGCACACTCCGCTGCAGAGTGAAAATCTCATTCAAGAATCATACTGTGTTGCAAATTGATTTCGACGAAAAATTATACAGTTAAAAACACTACTGCTTAGGTTAAGGCACGTAGGAGGATCGAGGTAGAAGATGAGATCATCAGTTACTGGGTTCCTGGTTACGTCTTCTTTAAGGCCAATCTCAATCCGAGATCATCTCGTGGCGATGTGTGAAATAATACTTGATAAATATTACAGCACTAGTCAATTAGAGCGAAAATAACTCGATCCGATCTAAGAGACTCACTGGTTTGTGCCAAGATAGACCTATATCTCTGACGTCGATCTGTTGTAGAATTTTAGAACATGTTTTTTGCTCGAGTATCATGTCGTTTTTGGAAACCCAGAATCTACTATGTAGGAATCAACATGGATTCCGGAAACAGCGATCGTGTGAGACCCAACTCGCTTTATTTGTTCATGAGACCCAGAAAATATTAGATACAGGCTCCCAGGTAGATGCTATTTTCCTTGACTTCCGGAAGGCGTTCGATACAGTTCCGCACTGTCGCCTGATAAACAAAGTAAGAGCCTACGGAATATCAGACCAGCTGTGTAGCTGCATTGAAGAGTTTTTAGCAAACAGAACACAGCATGTTGTTATCAATGGAGAGACGTCTACAGACGTTAAAGTAACCTCTGGCGTGCCACAGAGGAGTGTTATGGGACCATTGCTTTTCACAATATATATAAATGACCTAGTAGATAGTGTCGGAAGTTCCATGCGGCTTTTCGCGGATGATGCTGTAATATACAGAGACGTTGCAGCATTAGAAAATTGTAGCGAAATGCAGGAAGATCTGCAGCGGATAGGCACTTGGTGCAGCGAGTGGCAACTGACCCTTAACATAGACGAATGTAATGTATTGCGAATACATAGAAAGAAGGAGCCTTTATTGTATGATTATATGATAGCAGAACAAACACTGGTAGCAGTTACTTCTGTAAAATATCTGGGAGTATGCATGCGGAACGATTTGAAGTGGAATGATCATATAAAATTAATTGTTGGTAAGGCGGGTACCAGGTTGAGATTCATTGGGAGAGTCCTTAGAAAATGTAGTCCATCAACAAAGGAGGTGGCTTACAAAACACTCGTTCGACCTATGCTTGAGTATTGCGCATCAGTGTGGGATCCGTACCAGATCGGGTTGACGGAGGAGATAGAGAAGATCCAAAGAAGAGCGGCGCGTTTCGTCACAGGGTTATTTGGTAACCGTGATAGCGTTACGGAGATGTTTAACAAACTCAAGTGGCAGACTCTGCAAGAGAGGCGCTCTGCATCGCGGTGTAGCTTGCTCTCCAGGTTTCGAGAGGGTGCGTTTCTGGATGAGGTATCGAATATATTGCTTCCCCCTACTTATACCTCCCGAGGAGATCACGAATGTAAAATTAGAGCGATTAGAGCGCGCACGGAGGCTCTCAGACAGTCGTTATTCCCGCGAACCATACGCGACTGGAACAGGAAAGGGAGTTAATGACAGTGGCACGTAGAGTGCCCACCGCCACACACCGTTGGGTGGCTTGCGGAGTATGAATGTAGATGTAGATAAAATACAAGAAAAACAGGTGCGTGCTGAAAAGTAATGCCCCCGAATTTTTTATTCTATTCTCAATATCGGTTGACGTACTGCATGTCACGCATATTACTCGGTCGACTTTCCCGCTTCGCTGAAGGAAGTTGCAATCCTCCGCCACTAGAGGGCTTCGAACCGTTGCGTATAACATGGCGGCATGAAACGTAACTATGTCGGTACATGAGAAACAGCGTGCTGTAATCGAATTTCTAATCCCAGTAAACTTGCTCCAATTGAAATCTATAGAAGAATGAACTCTTTGTATGGTGCGACGTTGGGCTGTTCGTGCTTGTAGTGAAGAAAGCGGTGGTGCTGACCTCAGCGTGTGTGACAGAGCTCGGAGAGGACGACCGCGTACGGCAGCCGACGAGACTCATTGGAATCGGGTGGATGGACTCATCAGAGAAAATTTTCGAACAACACAGCTCTCAGGTAAGAGCGGCATATCGTGAGATAGTGTACAGGCCACCACTCCAGAACTGCGATACAAAAAAATGTGGGGACGGTGGGTACCTCTAAAGCTCAATGCTGACATGAAACACAGAACACTGAACACCTGTCAACAATTTCTTTTACGTTTTGAATGTGAGGGCGATAGGTTCCTTTTTTTAATAACATTGTGACAGATGATGAAAGCTGTCACTGAAAAGAAGAAGGCATCTATGTAGTTCCGCTACAGAGGATCACCGAAGACAAAAAAGTTCAAGACCATTGAGACGCCGGGTTAAATCCGCAGGACAGAACAGGTAGTTGGAATTGTGGAAAGGGGCCAAAAATTAGCGGCTGTCAGTTACACTCGAACACATACAAGTTTATTTAGTTGCCCAAACATTGCAGCGCAAATTTACGACTTTAACTACCGACTGAATAAGTCACACAATCTTATGGCTTAAGGGCATAACCTCTTTAATTTTTAAGGCGACTGAAGCCCCATGATTTAAAACACAACTAAAATAAATTTTCAAAAGGCAGAAAGCGCAAGATTTTATCCTTAAATAACATTTCAAATGAGGCTGAAGGCTCAAACAATCTAAGACTTGACAAGTAAGGAATTTTAATTTTAAAACGGCTGAAGGTCCATGATTTAAAAACACAACTATAATAAATTTTCAAAGACAGAAGGCCCAAAGCTTTATCCTTAAATAATTTTAAAAAGAAGGCTGAAGGCACAAACAATCTAATACTTAACAATAAGAAATTTTACCTTTAAAACGGCTAAAGACCCATTATTTAAAACTCAGTGGCTACGAACCACTAAAATACACAATCAAACTGCGCCGCGCGGAGATTTCATGGCTGATCCACACCAACCAAACGACCGCCGCACACCGGCTAGCCGGAAACTATAAGCACCAGACCAAAGATAGTACAAGGTGCGAATATCGATACACACTGCTGCTGCCACGCGTAGAAAGAGGAAGAACCACGTCATAACCGCAATAACCGCCGGAAACGAAACGCAGAGTAACAGTCAAGGTTTAAACCAACGCATAAGCCGGGGCCAGTACGGCTCAACCATGCTATCAGCAGGAAAAATCATGCTCACAGTGTTCTGGGATGTTCAAGGTGTGATGCATTTGGCATTCACGTTAAAGCCACCACCCTAAACTCTGAAAGGTACTGCGAGACCCTCAGAAAACTGAAAGCACGAATTCGAAAAGTTCGTCCACGAATGGAGCACCCTGTCCTTCAGCATGATAATGCCAGACCATACACGAGTGCAGCGACACTTGGGGTTCGACTTGCCCCCATCCGATTTTCATGTGTTCCCAAAACTTTAAGATCGCCTTCGAGAACTTCACTTCGGTAGTGGGGAAGAGGTATAAGCAGAGGTGAGATTGTGGCTCCGTCAACGAAGGCAAACATTCTACAATGATGGTATCAGCTAACTCTCGTTTTGGAGAATGTTTCTCGTTCAAAAATGGTTCAAATGGCTCTAAACACTATGGGACAACATCTGAGGCCATCAGTCCCCTAGACTTAGAACTGCTTAAACCTAACTAACCTAAGGACAACACAGACATCCATGCCCGAGGCAGGATTCGAACCTACGACTGTAGCAGCAGCGCGGTTCCGGACTGTAGCGACTAGAACCGCTCGGCCACAAGGCCGACAATGTTTCTCGTCACGGTGACCATGTTGAGAAATAAATTTGTAGGCACGAAGAATAAAGATTATAATATTAAGAAAATTTGTTAAGATTAAGATTTTTTGCTCAAAACATTTGGAGGCATTACTTTTCAGCACCCCTTGGTATCTTCAACGTTGATGAAAAATTTTTGTCCGTATTGGTTGGATACGCAAACTATTGCCACGTCCAGCTCTTCGCCGGAACTGATTTCTATACGGAGATATTTCTTGAGAAAAAGAACGAAATTCATACTACCATTTTCGTTCTTCGTGTCGCTGTGGCGTTGCGTGTAAGAACATACTTTACTATTTGTGACATTAACTGTAAGTAAAATTCTCCCCTTGCAACAGAGAGCCGTGTTTGTATCAGTTCGTGAGATAATCACAGGAGCGTTACTCGTAGGCTTCCGTTGTAGGTAACTGGGATTATCGCTTGGTACCTGTAACTGCTGTATCACCGTCCTAAATGATCTTGGGCCAGTATCGGCTCCGCCGATCGAAAAAACGTCTTCCGGTTCGCCGGGGCTTGTGACGGGCCGTTAATGGAGCACGTCGCAACTGATGCAGCCTCACCACGATTCTCTCGTCGCACTCGCACAGCAGTTGGAAACACGCTTCACTTACGCTATGACTGGGAGTCCTGGCGCGAGGCTATGCAGAGCTGAACTGTGTACACCGGCGCCAGCCGCCGAACACCCTTAATCTGACTTTCACCCTTAAAAACGCCATACTAATCTGACACAGGAGTAACAGAACCGGTTTAACTGATTATAATATTCTTAGAACCATTATGATGGACATCGCACGAAAATTGTGTTCCAAGATTTTCAACGCTAAACTGTAAACGATGACAATTATAATATTTATCTGTTCAACGATGTAGAAAAGTTGCTTCCTAAAGAGGTAAACCGATTGCTACGCAGAATGGAGGTGATACGAGGCGTGTTTTTTAAGTAAGTACCGTTTTGAAATTAAAAAAAGACGTGCTAAGATATCTCAATACTTTTATTTTTACATGAAAGGCTGTACCTTAATCTATTTTTCTGCATAATTTCCCTCAATATTGGGGCACTTATCATAACGTTGTGCCAGTTTTTGAATATCCTCCTCATAGATGTCTGCCGCCTGATTCGTTAACCATTGCATCACCACTGTTTTGACTTCGCCATCGTCTTGAAGACGCTGACTGCCCAGGTGTTTCTTCAAGTCCAGGAACAGTTGGTAGTCACTGGGCGCAAGATCGAGGCTGTACGGAGTATGATCTAAAGTTTCCATCGAAAAGATGTGATGAGTTCTTTGGTCTGATTCGCCACACGTGAACGGGCATTGTCTTGCAGCAAAACGATGCCCTTGCTCAACTTGCCACGTCTTTTGTTCTGATTTGAACGGCGCAGATTGTGCAATGTCTTACTGTAAGCTGCTGCATTGATTGTCTCATTACGTGGCAGAAAGTGCATAAGCAATACTCCTTTTCTGTCCCAAAAAACTGTGCACATGATTTTCCGAGCAGAAATTGTTTGCTTAAACTTCACTTTTCTGCGTGAATCTGAATGCCGCCATTCCATGCACTGTTGCTTTGATTCTGGTGTGACGTAGGCCACCCACATTTCATCGCCCGTAACAATTTGGCTTAAGAAATCATCACCGTCGTTATGGTACCGCTCAAGGAAAGTCAATGCACTGTCTAAACGTTTGGTTTTGTGCACATCCGTCAACATTTTCGGTACCCCACGTACGCACAATTTTCGGTAATTCAAGTGCTCGGTCACAATGCCATACAAAACACTACGAGAAACATCACGAAAGTCATACCGCAAGGAGGAAATCGTAAAGCGTCTGTTTTCTCTCGCCTTATTGTCCACTTCCTGCACCAAACTTTCATTAACGATCGAAGAACGCCCACTCCGTTGTTCATCATGCACATTTCTGCGGCCATCTTTAAATGCTCTCACCCACTTTCTTACCATTCCATTACTCATAATGTTTTCTCAGTAAACTGCACAGATCTCACGATGAATATCGATCGCTTTTAGGCCTTTAGCAATAAGAAATCTTATAACAGCCCGTACTTCACAGTCGGCGGGACTGACGATTATCGGAGGCATCTTAAACACTCAGTACACAACGTATACAAGGAAGAATCAGACTGTAATGGCGTCAGTGCGTAGATTGAGGTACAGTCTTTCGTGTAAAAATAAAATTATTGAGAAATCTTAGCACGTCTTTTTTAAATTTCAAAACGGTACTTACTTAAAAAACGCGCCTCGTACCATGTGGAAACCAATACGTGCCTTAATCCATACATACACACCTCAAAGAAAGTTTGGAACATCGTAGATTTCGATGACTTCTTATAGTACACCCATTGAGGTTTCTGCACTATCTTGTTTAACAAAATAAACATAATTCATTCTGAAAACAAAAACGATTTTGGGTACTTACAAAAAATCATTATGAAACAAAGAGGGCTCTCTCCTAAATGTACGTCTTGAAAACAAAAACAGTAAAAATGTTTATCTCATGATGACGGTTACCAGTCCTTAGTAGTGAGTATGTCCTCCCAGCACACGGATGAATTCTACTCTGCGAGGCTTGCTCTGGATGAGACCAGCAAGTTTTTCTTGGAATATGAGGTCCCACTCCTCAATGGGAGCTTCAGTGAGATCCTGGTCTGGCGGATTCGGACGTTGCAATGGCCACCTACAACAGGTCCCATACATGGTCAATTACATTCATGTCTGGGGACTGTGCTGGCCAGTGCATTCGGTTGGCGTAGCATCGTTAAGATACCGAGATGCTGCTAAAGTACTTTGCGGCCTTGCATTGTCATCGAATAGGATGAAGTTGTCACCGAGTTCACGTCTGAAGGGCCTTACAATCATTTGTAGGACCTGTTGGAGATGTTGGGGTCCATTCACATTGCCGTTGACGGGAATTAAAGGGGTCCGCCGTCGCATCATTATTGCCGCCCAGAACATTACACTTCGACCTACAAGCCGAAAAACTTCCTGGACATAACGTCGTTCCTGGTGCCGTCTAGCGCTTCTCCACACTCTAACACGTCTAGTGTCCGGTCGTGAACCAATCGTGCTCTCCTCAGCAACAATGACATTACTCCATCAATTTGCGACATTGCCGCGAATTGAGCAGTGACCAAAATATAGAATAAATTTCCTTTACTCCACGTCTATCGTCACAATTTTTTATCTGCAGGTAGTCTGATGACAAAAAAATTGTGACCGTCGATGTAAAGTAAAGGAAGCATTGCTCAATTCTGCCATGTCCAATGTTGATGTCCAAGAGCCCAGGTCCTTCTATTATGTCGGTTCCGTTGGTTCGGTACAAAACTTCTCATTGGTCTGCTGGAATGAATACCAGCCTGATGCAATCTTCTAGACACTGTCTGGTCTGAGATATGAATTCCTGGTGCCCGGGAGATTTCCAATACTTCTGGCAGCTGATGTTGCGCGTCTGAGAGCCGACAGTTGGAGGAAACGACCTAGCATTGGTGTTGCTATACCAGTACGACCACTGCGAGGTCTATCGTTCACATTTCCCGCCTGTCTGTACTTTATCCACGCCTTAGACACACCATTTTGACTCACATGTGACGGAACGGCAACATCTTGCTATGTATGATCTGCCAAAGGTAAAGCCACTATGCTGAATCTATGAAAGTGTTGTACTCGTATGCCTATACGTGGAATTTTACTGCAGTGCTGAACAGAAAGTGAAACGTCCCCTTAGAACAATTTATACACGACTGTGCTTAAACTGACAGACAATATTTTTAGCGCGACGCAATCTGACTATCAAAGATCCCTGCAAAAGAATGGCCCTGAGTAACATTAAACTATACCTTTCAGAAATCACTTACTTCACAAAAATCTTCATTACTCGAACTACTGCAATACAGCGAGCGCCACTACTGCCAGCTAAATAAAAGATTCAAACTACTGAAGGCACTAACTACTGATAGGGATAGTTAGCAAATGAAAGATATTAATAGAGAACAAACAATGTATTTACCTTAATATTCATAATTGACATCCAGTATTACAAATCATCAAAACTCCGCCATCTCTCTCCCCACATCCATCACTGCTGGCGGCTCACCTCCAACTGCGCAACGCTACGCGCTGTTCACATCCAGCTATAGCAGTTCATGACAACAATGGCAGACAACAATGCAAACTAGCCACATACTGCACACAGCACAGCCAGTGATTTTCATACAGAGCGCTACGTAACGTTGCCAATAAGAAAACATAAACAGCAAACTTACATAAAGAAAACATAAACAGCCTACTTACATAAAGAAAACATAAACAGCCTACTTACAAAAGGGATGCAAGTGGTATGCAGCTGACAGCGTGTCCTTGATTACTGCCACAGGTTCCATGCAAGTATTGGAGAATGTCTCTCGTTTTTTTTGTCATCAGTCTACTGACTGGTTTGATGCGGCCCGCCACGAATTCCTTTCCTGTGCTAACCTCTTCATCTCAGAGTAGCAACCTACGTCCTCAATTGAAACTTCCTGGCAGATTAAAACTGTGTGCCCAACCGAAACTCGAACTCGGGACCTTTGCCTTTCGCGGGCAAGTGCTCTACCATCTGAGCTACCGAAGCACGACTCACGCCCGGTCCTCACAGCTTTACTTCTACCAGTATCTCGTCTCCTACCTTCCAAACTTTACAAAAGCTCTCCTACATCCTCAATTATTTGCTTGATGTATTCCAATCTCTGTCTTCCTCTACAGTTTTTGCCCTCTACAGCTCACTCTAGTACCATGGAAGTCATTCCCTCATGTCTTAGCAGATGTCCTATCATCCTGTCCCTTCTCCTTATCAGTGTTTTCCACATATTCCTTTCCTCTCCGATTCTGCGTAGAACCTCCTCATTCCTTACCTTATCAGTCCATCTAATTGTCAACATTCGTCTATAGCACCACATCTCAAATGCTTCGATTCTCTTCTGTTCCGGTTTTCCCACAGTCCATGTTTCACCACCATACAATGCTGTACTAGAGACGTACATCCTCAGAAATTTCTTCCTCAATTTAAGGCCGGTATATGATATTAATAGACTTCTCTTGGCCTTTTTCGCCATAGCGAGTCTGCTTTTGATGTCCTCCTTGCTCCGTCCGTCATTGGTTATTTTACTGCCTAGGTAGCAGAATTCCTTAACTTCATTGACTTCGTGACCATCAATCCTGATGTTAAGTTTCTCGCTGTTCTCATTTCTACTACTTCTCATTACCTTCGTCTTTCTCCATTTACTCTCAAACCATACTGTGTACTCATTAAACTGTTCATTCCGTTTTTAATTCTTCTTCACTTTCACTCAGGATAGCAATGTCATAAGCGAATCGTATCATTGATATTCTTTCACCTTGTATTTTAATTCCACTCCTGAACCTTTCTTTTATTTCCATCATTGCTTCCTCGATGTACAGATTGAAGAGTAGGGGCGAAAGGCTACAGCCTTGTCTTACACCCTTCTTAATACGAGCACTTCGTCCTTGATCGTCCACTCTTATTATTCCCTCCTGGTTGTTGTACATATTGTATATGACCAGTCTCTCCCTATAGCTTACCCCTACTTTTTTCAGAATCTCGAACAGCTTGCTCCATTTTATACTGTCAAACGCTTTTTCCAGGTCGACAGATCCTATGAAAGTGTCTTGATTTTTCTTTAGCCTTGCTTCCATTATTAGCCGTAACGTCAGAATTGCCTCTCTCGTTCCTTTACTTTTCCTAAAGCCAAACTGATCGTCACCTAGCGCATTCTCAATTTTCTTTTCCATTCTTCTGTATATTATTCTTGTAAGCAGCTTCGATGCAAGAGCTGTTAAGCTGAGTGTGCGATAATTCTCGCACTTGTCAGCTCTTGCCGTCTTCGGAATTGTGTGGATGATGCTTTTCCGAAAGTCAGATGGTATACCGCCAGACTCATATATTCTACACAGCAACGTGAATAGTCGTTTTATTGCCACTTCCCCCAAAGATTTTAGAAATTCTGATGGAATGTTATCTGTCCCTTCTGCCTTATTTGACCGTAAGTCCTCCAAAGCTCTTTGTCTCCCATAGCATAATGCTGCTCCCACCAGCCTGCGACCGTGGCGCGCTGCACGTTTCGAGCCGACGTTCGTCTCGATGACGGCGTTTGTGGAGACGACCACCGACCCAGTGTAGCAAAAATGTGGTTCACCAGAAGAGCCGACAAGTTTCCATCGATCAGCGGACGAAAGCGTGTGGTCCCGTACCAACTGCGATCTTAATTGATGATGTCGTGTCAACATGTGAACACGTAAGCGTGGTCTGCTGCGGAGTTCCATGTTCAACAATGTACTACGAACGTGTGCTCCAAAAAACTTGTGCGTGCACCAGCATTTGTGCTGTTTCGGCAGAGATGCCACAGATTACCATATATCCTACTTTACATAGCAGTCAAGCTTTTGTACCACACATTCTGTGAAGAGTCGTGGACGTGAAACCATTTAGCGCCTAATAGTAGTTTCGCTGTTCTCCTTACTCTTTCCGGAGATGCTCCAGACAGTAGTTCTTGAACATTCGACCAGTTTCGCCGTTTTCAAGATGCTCGCTCACAGCCTCTGCGTAATAATAATCTGCTCTTTGTCAGAGTCCCTTATGTCAATGTATTTCCCCATTCGCAGCTCTTATCTTCGCTAGGTTGATTCCCCATCCTCGTCTGCTCCGCTTACATACAGGGTTATTACAAATGATTGAAGAGATTTCACAGCTCTACAATAACTTTATTATTTGAGATATTTTCACAATGCTTTGCACACACATACAAAAACTCAAAAAGTTTTTGTAGGCATTCACAAATGTTCGATATGTACCCCTTTAGTGATTCGGCAGACATCAAGCCGATAATCAAGTTCCTCCCACACTCGGCGCAGCATGTCCCCATCAATGAGTTCGAAAGCATCGTTGATGCGAGCTCGCAGTTCTGGCACGTTTCTTGGTAGAGGAGGTTTAAACACTGAATCTTTCACATAACCCCACAGAAAGAAATCGCATGGGGTTAAGTCGGGAGAGCGTGGAGGCCATGACATGAATTGCTGATCATGAGCTCCACCACGACCGATCCATCGGTTTTCCAATCTCCTGTTTAAGAAATGCCGAACATCGTGATGGAAGTGCGGTGGAGTACCATCCTGTTGAAAGATGAAGTCGGCGCTGTCGGTCTCCACTTGTGGCATGAGCCAATTTTCCAGCATGTCCAGATACACGTGTCCTGTAACGTTTTTGTCGCAGAAGAAAAAGGGGCCGTAAACTTTAAACCGTGAGATTGCACAAAACACGTTAACTTTTGGTGAATTGCAAATTTGCTGCACGAATGCGTGAGGATTCTCTACCGCCCAGATTCGCACATTGTGTCTGTTCACTTCACCATTAAGAAAAAATGTTGCTTCATCACTGAAAAGAAGTTTCGCACTGAACGCATCCTCTTCCATGAGCTGTTGCAACCGCGCCGAAAATTCAAAGCGTTTGACTTTGTCATCGGGTGTCAGGGCTTGTAGCAATTGTAAACGGTAAGGCTTCTGCTTTAGCCTTTTCCGTAAGATTTTCCAAACCGTCTGCTGTGGTACGTTTAGCTCCCTGCTTGCTTTATTCGTCGACTTCCCCGGGCTACACGTGGAAGTTGCCCGCACGCTTTCAACCGTTCTTCGCTCACTGCAGGCCGACCCGTTGATTTCCCCTTACAGAGGCATCCAGAAGCTTTAAACTGCGCATACCATCGCCGAATGGAGTTAGCAGTTGGTGGATCTTTGTTGAACTTCGTCCTGATGTGTCGTTGCACTGTTATGACTGACTGATGTGAGAACATTTCAAGCACGACATACGCTTTCTCGGCTCCTGTCGCCATTTTGTCTCACTGCGCTCTCGAGCGCTCTGACGGCAGAAACCTGAAGTGCGGCTTCAGCCGAACAAAACTTTATGAGTTTTTCTACGTATCTGTAGTGTGTCGTGACCATATGTCAATGAATGGAGCTACAGTGAATTTATGAAATCGCTTCAATCATTTGTAATAGCCCCGTACTTTTGCTACCGTGTCGCGAGCCCGCAACATCACCAGGCGATATCCAACATCGCGTTGGGCAGTGATCACGATGTTTCGGATTACAATGCATGTGACATGTGCTTAGGCAGGCAAAACCATGGGTAAAAAACTCCTCCTAAACCCCTGGATCGATTTCCACCAGTACACATGCTACTTTTTAGCTGGAAATAATTACCTTGGGGGTAAGAACCAGCGACTTTTTTGGGGGGGTAGGGATGATAAGCTGAAGAGAGAAGGGAGCCAGAGGAGATGAACAGACAGAGAGGGGGAAGCAGAAGGTTGACATAGGTGGAAGGTAGGAGAAGATGAACAGAGAGACAGGAAGGCAAGGAGATGGACAGACAAAAGAAAGCGGAGGAGATGGATAGAGTGAAAGTAGGAGGAGCTGGACAGAGAGAGATGGAGGAGGAGGAGATAGAGGAGGGAGAATTAGGGACGGAGTAGATGGAATTAGAGGGGGTGAAGAGGAGACAGAGCAGGAGGAGAAGAGTGATGTAGAAGGGGATGTAGGAGATAGATAGAGGGAGGGGGAGAGGATGGAAAGAGAGAGGGGAAGGAAGAGATGGACAGAATGAGGGGTTTAGGAGGAGATGAATTAATGGAAGACTGAAATAAATAGATGCCCGAGCAACGCCGGGAACACAGATAGTTGTCTATCAAAACAGTGAAAATGTTACGTAATAACTCTTCTACATATCTCATGTACGCGGACAATTGAAAGGCGTACGGACGGTACTGAAAGAAAAAAAGTTTTGTACTGCTATACGTGGAAACCAATATTTATGTAGCTATCGACACTTTTCTATAACTCACAAGCAACAAACCAGGGGAACATAGAACTAATTTATACAAAAGCAGTAACTCCATCCCAGAGACTTTAAAGCATCGCGCTCTCATGTTTAAAACACTTCAGATGACTGAATACTTTACAGAAGATTTTATGTGTTTAATATTTGACGTTTAGCTTGCAAAACGTTTATAGTTAAAAATGCAGAACCCTTTTATATTGCTGTTATTGGTTTCCAATTGTTCTTCACCCACAGAGTAATGAAAAAGTCGAAAAGAAACTGTATGCTGAATTGTTCGAAAATACTATCAGTTCCGTTACAAATGATAAGTTATGTAAACTCCTTGCTAAATGCACCAATAGTATCTCACATTTCTATACAAAGTACAATGTCAATTATAATGACACTTATGTTTAATTTTTTAATTCAGTAATCATAGGTCATAGTGAGAACTATCTTCCAACATAGTTTTTTTTAGTTTTATAATCATTTATACAACGGATATTGAAAACTATGTACATTTTTCTGAAAAGTAGTTTTTCTCCTAAACTGTTTGTCCCAGAATGAAAGGCCTATAATTTTGTAGGTATCTTCAGTCATATATGTGGGTACTGCGTGGAAAATCATTGGCGAAAAGACATGATAGTAAGAAAATAATAAATTTAAAGGTAATATTTTATGCTAAAGCTTCGCCGCATGAAAAACGAGCATTTGGTAAGCGATAAAATGTTTTCCTTTGACTATTTTGTGGGTTTGCCAAAGTTTCGCCGCATGAAAAACGAACATTTAGAAACAAATAAACTGTTTCCTTTCCACTATTTTGTGGGGCTGTAAGGGCTTAGAAAAGGCTTGTAATTACGTTTAAAGTTTCTAAGTGCTCTCATTGTCAAACATCTGATCTACTTGCGTTCCGTTTTATGAAAAGCTAGTTTTTCACGCACCTCAATGTTAATGATGGCATATCTTCTGAGTTAAGTTCGTACAATGATATAGCAATGCAGGTAGAGTCTGTGGTGTATGTGGATAATTTCAGCAAATGTTGCAAGTAGAGTCAGTAGTGAAGAACTTCGTGCCCAAGGCTGATATTTTACTGTATAAAAAGCGAAAACGTTGTACGCGATAGTCTTTTTTTCCTTTTATTAATTGATGGCGCGGGCGGGGAGAGGTCAGCGAATATTTTTCTAAAAGCTTTGTAATTATGTGTTTTCGTTCCCAAATATTAGAGGAATCATAGTCTGAGAATTTGTGCGACGTGAGTTAGTACGTTGCTTCAGAATTTGTAACTTCGATACTTGACTTTTGTGATAAACTCTTAATGTAAGGTTGTACTTTTTCAATGAGCAGATTATGAAAGCTTTTTTAAAAATTTTATATCCGGTCCATAATTATATGGAATACTATAAATCAAATTTATGTTCAACATGGAAGACGTTAGACAGGCAGTCTGCAATCTATTGGCCGTTCACTAATATAAATATGATCACATTATTAAAAAAAATGTGGCGTTGCTTCATCTAAACGAAGCAAAGTACATAAGAAGTTTCAGTGCTCACCAAGCGAAACAATTAGAAAAAACGTAGTTTCTTCGGGCATAGCCAGCAGAGCCACTTGGTCCATTCGAGGAGAGGCAGCACACTTTTCCTTGTACACATCCACCGCACACTATCAGCACAAACTAGGAAGTGTCGCCCGCAGATACTTGTTCTGTTCTCATATCGAAGTGGGACTGCCTGTTGAGCCCAAAGTTCCCGAAGGTCATTTCTATAAGCATAAACCTTGCCATACTCAACTTCCGTCACACAACCATCATTGTTATTCACCAGGTTCACATCGACAGCTTGCTGGCTACCTAAATGCAAAACCAATATTCAAGAAAGGTAGTAAGAGTAAACCACTAAATTACAGGCCCATATCGTTAACGTCGATATGTAGCAGGATTTTAGAACATATATTGTGTTCGAACATTATGAATTACTTCGAAGAAAACCGTCTATTGACACACAGTCAACATGAGTTTAGAAAACATCGTTCCTGTGAAACACAGCTATCCCTTTATTCACATGAAGTGTTGAGTGCTATTGACAAGGGATTTCAGATCGATTCCTTATTTCTGGATTTCCGGAAGGCTTCTGACACTGAAGTTGCGTGCTTATGGAATATTGTCTCATATATGTGACTGAATTTGTGATTCCCTGTCAGAGAGATCACAGTTCGTAGTAATTGACGGAAAGTCATCGAGTAAAACAGAAGTGATTTCTGGCGTTCCCCAAGGTAGTGTTACAGGCCCTTTGCTGTTCCTTATCATTATAAACCATTTGGGAGACAATCTGAGAAGCCGTCTTCGGTTGTTTGCAGATGTCGCTGTCGTTTATCGACTAATAAAGTCATCAGAAGACCAAAACAAACTACAAAACGATTTAGAAAAGATATCTGAATGGTGCGAAAAGTGGAAGTTGACCCTAAATAACGAAAAGTGTGAAGTCATCTTCATGAGTGCTAAAAGGAACTCGTTAAGCTTCGGTTACACGATAAATCAGTCTAATCTAAAAGCTGTAAATTCAACTGAATACCTAGTAATTACAATTACGAACAACTTAAAATGGAAGGAACACATCGAAAATGTTGTTGGAAGGCTAACCAAAGACTGCGTTTTATTGGCAGGACACTTAGAAAATGTAACAGACCTACTAAGGAGACTGCCTACAATACGCTTGTTCGTCCTCTTTTAGAATACTGCTGCGCGGTGTGGTATCCTTACCAGATAGGACTGACGGAATACATCGAAAAACTTCAAAGAAAGGCAGCACGTTTTGTATTATCGCAAAATATGGGAGAGAGTGTCACAGAAATGATACAGGATTTGGGCTGGACATCATTAAGAGAAAGCCGTTTTTCGTTGCAACGGAATCTTCCCACGAAATTCCAATCACCAACTTTCTCCTCCGAATGCGAAAATATTTTGTTGACACCGACCTACATTGGGAGAAACGATCACCAAGATAAAATAAGGGAAATCAGAGCTCGTACGGAAAGATACAGGTGTTCATTCTTTCCGCTCGCTATACCAGATTGGAATAACAGAGAATTGTGAAGGTGGTTCGATGAACCCTCTGCCAGGCACTTAAATGTGATTTGCAGAGTATCCATGTAGATGTAGATAACAATTAATTCAGAAAAGCTACTGCAAAAATATTCTCCATGTTAAAAACGTAATGAGCACACCACACATACTCTAGAACAAAGTCGCAAACCCTTGTAGCGCGTATATCCCAAGCATTCTGCAAATCAATTAGATTTTTCAGCTCTGTTTTAAATAAATATTTAGTTTCTAACTTTCTTCGCTTCTGCAGTCAATTTGCTGAATATAATTTTAATCTGATATACGTTTCTCTCTCAAGGTTATTCCCACTTTTAGCTTCATTGTTAAATGATTGAGATCCCTATCCTGGCTGAGGTGCTGAAAATTCCCTTCACTGTTTCCATGATTTCTAGTCTCTCTCTCTCTCTTTCTCTTATGTGTGATGCGGCTAATGAAGGCCACAGCAAATACCGGGTGATCAAAAAGTCAGTATAAGTTTGAAAACTGAATAAATCATGGAATAATGTAGATAGAGAGGTACAAATTGACACACATGCTTGGAATGACATGGTGCTTTATTAGAACCAAAAAAATACAAACGTTCAAAAAACGTCCGACAGATGGCGCTTCATCTGATCAGAATAGCAATAATTAGCATAACAAAGTAAGACAAAGCAAATATGATGCTCTTTACAGGAAATGCTCAATATGTCCACCATCACTCCTCAACAATAGCTGTAGTCGAGGA
Organism: Schistocerca cancellata; assembly: GCF_023864275.1. Taxonomy (NCBI): domain Eukaryota; kingdom Metazoa; phylum Arthropoda; class Insecta; order Orthoptera; family Acrididae; genus Schistocerca; species Schistocerca cancellata. The sequence goes on from NC_064626.1 coordinate 96,971,267, forward strand.
ATAATGTTGTGAACAGCACTGTAAAGCATGTCCGGAGTTATGGTGAGGCATTGGCGTCGGTTGTTGTCTTTCAGCATCCCTAGAGATGTCGGTCGATCACGATACACTTGCGACTTCAGGTAACCCCAAAGCCAATAATCGCACGGACTGAGGTCTGGGGACCTGGGAGGCCAAGCATGACGAAAGTGGCGGCTGAGCACACGATCATCACCAAACGACGCGCACAAGAGATCTTTCACGCGTCTAGCAATACTTTTTTTTTGTTCTAATAAAACCCCATGTCATTCCAAGCATGTGTGTCAATTTTTACCTCTCTATCTACGTTATTCAGTGGTTTATTAAGTTTTCAAATTTATTATGACGTTTTCATCGCCCGGTATATCCAGAATGAACAAATATGTCGAGGTGTGGTTGTGCCATGCTATAGCCTCTGACTTTCGCAAATAATCTTTATCGTTTATAGTCACCGAATTACAGAAACGCCTATTTTTTTTTCTGTTGGAATTATATACTTTCTTCCATGGCATTTAAAGACCCTTCTAAGCGCACTTCAAAGGCATAAAATGTTTGGAACTTGATCGAATAGTACCAAGATAATAGCGCCGCAGAGGAAACTCCACAAACGTCTGACCTCTTACACCAAATATAAGCAAACACGTAACTCAGGTATGGTTCTTGTGTTTACCCGTGCGCTTGAAGCCTAACAATCTGTGTTCTTCTGTTGTAGCAATCAAATACCCTGCTCGTAAAGCTATTGAGACATTCGTAATGAGTACGACAGTAAAAACAAAGTGAATATCGTTTGTGGCGAATGTCGCCAAACTACTAGAACAGCCATTGTGCGGCTGGTCCCGGCGGAGGTCCGAGTCCTCCCTCGGGCATGGGTGTGTGTGTTTTGTCCTTAGGATAATTTAGGTTAAGTAGTGTGTAAGCTTAGGGACTGATGACCTTAGCAGTTAAGTCCCATAAGATTTCACACACGTTTGAACATTTTTACTAGAACAGCCGTCCGGTTGTACGCTCAAGAGCGTGCAGATCGTGCCGAAACCCACGATCTATCTTTGCAAACTGGAAGTGAGAAAAATCAAATACACCAAGGGAAAAACGTCAACTGATGAGGTAAGGAAACTAACATTTTTGCAGCAGTAACACACAATGCAAAAGTCACTAAGAGGCAACTCGGAAGTACGGGATGGATCAACAAAACGAGATTTCTGCGACCACTGCGTTCCGTTGGTATCTCATCCTCTTCACATTTCGTTGCACCTTCGGCTTCATTACGTTCAAAATCGGTTACAGTTCTCCGCATGTTACCTACCAAAAGTGCAAAGTAATGCGGCATATCTACGCAAAATTTTGTTCGAGGAAGAAGCATTGTTTATAACCCATGGGCAAGTCAATCTTCGCAATATGCACTAATCGTCAACTGAAAATCGAGGCTGACTCAGAGAAGAGGATAAAAACGATGCTCTTCTCTATCGACGTTCGGTGCTTGTTTTTCGAGAACCGCATCATTGTTCGCTTTTTATTGACGGGAATGTAAGTTCACTCAAGTATTTCGAGTTCCTAAGAGATGCTGCTCCTGCAGTTATTGGAAGACATAAGGCAACATGGTACTCAACACGATGAATGTACCTACATTTCGCGCGTTTAATGACAGACCCTCTAAAGAGTACGTTTAGAAGCATTGGAACGATCGTTCAGTAAACGCAAAATGGTGTGCACACTCACCGAACTTAACACTTCTTTACTGTCCTCTGTGGCAAAAATTACAACTCTGCTGCCGTTAGTCCAGAGGAAATTAAAACTGCAGTATTGTTTCTCCACAATCACTTTGTACCGTGTAGCAATGCTTAAGGTCAACATTTTGAGTACCTGACATGATAGCCGTGAATTGGTATAACAGGGCAGACGTTTCTAGAACCTCTTCTACCGACGGCGGAACAGTGGTATGCCGACGGTGTTACCTAGATACTGTTTCATCAAGCTCCATACATCTTAGGTCATTAAAGGTCTCAAACGCCACAGAAAAAGACAAAGTCGGTGTCGCAATTCAGAAACCATAAACGATGAATATTACTTGCGGGATTCAGGAAATTCGCCATGTGTTGTTGTTGTGGTCTTCAGTCCTGAGACTGGTTTGATGCAGCTCTCCATGCTACTCTATCCTGTGCAAGCTTCTTCATCTCCCAGTATCTACTGCAACCTACATCAATCTGAATCTGCTTAGTGTATTCATCTCTTGGTCTCCCTCTACGATTTTTACCCTCCACACTGCCCTCCAATGCTAAATTTGTGATCCCTTGATGCCTCAAAACATGTCCTACCAACCGATCCCTTCTTCTAGTCAAGTTGTGCCACAAACTTCTCTTCTCCCCAATCCTATTCAATACCTCCTCATTAGTTACGTGATCTACCCACCTTATCTTCAGCATTCTTCTGTATCACCACATTTCGAAAGCTTCTATTCTCTTCTTGTCCAAACTAGTTATCGTCCACGTTTCACTTCCATACATGGCTACACTCCATACAAATACTTTCAGAAACGACTTCCTGACACTTAAACCAATACTCGATGTTAACAAATTTCTCTTCTTCAGAAACGCTTTCCTTGCCATTGCCAGTCTACATTTTATATCCTCTCTACTTCGACCATCATCGGTTGTTTTACTCCCTAAATAGCAAAACTCCTTTACTACTTTAAGTGTCTCATTTCCTAATCTAATTCCCTCAGCATCACCCGACTTAATTTGACTACATTCCATTATTCTCGTTTTGCTTTTGTTGATGTTCATCTTATATCCTCCTTTCAAGACACTGTCCATTCCGTTCAACTGCTCTTCCAAGTCCTTTGCTGTCTCTGACAGAATTACAATGTCATCGGCGAACCTCAAAGTTTTTACTTCTTCTCCATGAATTTTAATACCTACTCCGAATTTTTCTTTTGTTCCCTTTACTGCTTGCTCAATATACAGATTGAATAACATCGGGGAGAGACTACAACCCTGTCTTACTCCTTTCCCAACCACTGCTTCCCTTTCATGCCCCTCGACTCTTATAACTGCCATCTGGTTTCTGTACAAACTGTAAATAGCCTGTCGCTCCCTGTATTTTACCCCTGCCACCTTCAGAATTTGAAAGAGAGTATTCCAGTTAACATTGTCAAAAGCTTTGTCTAAGTCTACAAATGCTAGAAACGTAGGTTTGCCTTTTCTTAATCTTTCTTCTAAGATAAGTCGTAAGGTCAGTATTGCCTCACGTGTTCCAACATTTCTACGGAATCCAAACTGATCTTCCCCGAGGTCGGCTTCTACCAGTTTTTCCATTCGTCTGTAAAGAATTCGCGTTAGTATTTTGCAGCTGTGACTTATTAAACTGATAGTTCGGTAATTTTCACATCTGTCAACATCTGCTTTCTTTGGGATTGGAATTATTATATTCTTCTTGAAGTCTGAGGGTATTTCGCCTGTCTCATACATCGTGCTCACCAGATGGTAGAGTTTTGTCATGACTGGCTCTCCCGAGGCCATCAGTAGTTCAAATGGAATGTTGTCTACTCCCGGGGCCTTGTTTCGACTCAGGTCTTTCAGTGCTCTGTCAAACTCTTCACGCAGTATCTTATCTCCCATTTCGTCTTCATCTACATCCTCTTCCATTTCCATAATATTGTCCTCAAGTACATCGCCCTTGTATAGACCCTCTATATACTCCTTCCACCTTTCTGCCTTCCCTTCTTTGCTTAGAACTGGGTTGCCATCTGAGCTCTTGATATTCATACAAGTGGTTCTCTTCTCTCCAAAGGTCTCTTTAATTTTCCTGTAGGCAGTATCTATCTTACCCCTAGTGAGACAAGCCTCTACATCCTTATATTTGTCCTCTAGCCATCCCTGCTTAGCCATTTTGCACTTCCTGTCGATATCATTTCTGAGACGTTTGTATTCCTTTTTGCCTGCTTCATTTACTGCATTTTTATATTTTCTCCTTTCATCAATTAAATTCAATATTTCTTCTGTTACTCAAGGATTTCTATTAGCCCTCATCTTTTTACCTACTTGATCCTCTGCTGCCTTCACTACTTCATCCCTCAGAGCTACCCATTCTTCTTCTACTGTATTTCTTTCCCCCATTCCTGTTAATTGTTCCCTTATGCTCTCCCTGAAACTCTCTACAACCTCTGGTTCTTTCAGTTTATCCAGGTCCCATCTCCTTAAATTCCCACCTTTTTGCAGTTTCTTCAGTTTCAATCTGCAGTTCATAACCAATAGATTGTGGTCAGAATCCTCGTCTGCCCCAGGAAATGTCTTACAGTTTAAAACCTGGTTCCTAAATCTCTGTCTTACCATTATATAATCTATCTGATACCTTTTAGTATCTCCAGGATTCTTCCAGGTATACAACCTTCTTTTATGATGCTTGAACCAAGTGTTGGCTATGACTAAGTTATGCTCTGTGCAAAATTCTACAAGGCGGCTTCCTCTTTCATTCCTTCCCCCCAAACCATATTCACCTACTATGTTTCCTTCTCTCCCTTTTCCTACTGACGAATTCCAGTCACCCATGACTATTAAATTTTCGTCTCCCTTCATTACCTGAATAATTTCTTTTATCTTGTCATACATTTCATCTATTTCTTCATCATCTGCAGAGGTAGTTGGCATATAAACTTGTACTACTGTAGTAGGCATGGGCTTCGTGTCTATCTTGGCCACTATAATACGTTCACTATGTTGTTTACAGTAGCTTACCCGCACTCCTATTTTTTTATTCATTATTAAACCTACTCCTGCATTACCCCTATTTGATTTTGTATTTATAACCCTGTATTCACCTGACCAGAAGTCTTGTTCCTCCTGCCACCGAACTTCACTAATTCCCACTATATCTAACTTTAACCTATCCATTTCCCTTTTTAAATTTTCTAACCTACCTGCCCGATTAAGGGATCTGACATTCCACGCTCCGATCCGTAGAATGCCAGTTTTCTTTCTCCTGATAACGACGTCCTCCTGAGTAGTCCCCGCCCGGAGATCCGAATGGGGGACTATTTTACATCCGGAATATTTTACCCAAGAGGACGCCATCATCATTTAATCATACAGTAGAGCTGCATGTCCTCGGGAAAAATTACGGCTGTAGTTTCCCCTTGCTTTCAGCCGTTCGCAGTACCAGCACAGCAAGGCCGTTTTGGTTAATGTTACAAGGCCAGATCAGTCAATCATCCAGACTGTTGCCCCTGCAACTACTGAAAAGGCTGCTGCCCCTCTTCAGGAACCACACGTTTGTCTGGCCTCTCAACAGATACCCCTCCGTTGTGGTTGCACCTACGGTACGGCCAACTGTATCGCTGAGGCACGCAAGCCTCCCCACCAACGGCAAGGTCCATGGTTCATGGGGGGAAATTCGCCATATTCTCTAATATAACTTGCCGAAAATCGCACCTCGACGTATATTTATTAATTCTGTATGTATTTGGGATGGTCTGTATTAGCTGCATTACTTTATACACAGGATGTAACAAAAATTTACAGCACAAAGTGCAGGACACATTCCTCACATGTAGACGAAGAAATTATGTTATACGAACATCGGTCTGTAAACGCTTTGTTTCCATTTTATAACTCATTTTCTCGAACTCATTAATCATGGGAAACACACACGAACCGAAAGCACCAGCATACCGCATGCAACTCTTTCACACAGTAGACGTTCAGTATGCCCTCCGAATATTGCGTGTGGTTTCGCAGCCTTCCATGATTGGCGCATAGAGACTCCGAACATCTTTTACTGGGGTCCCATTCACAAGAGGTTTCAAATGCCCCCACAAATAGAGGTCTAGTGGGTTTAGGTCCGGAGATCAGGGCACATACGTCCTGGAAATCTATCCGCTACGAACACTGAGCGCGAGTGCCATTGCAGTCGGCTTATCCACGCATCCAAGGGACATCTGCCATCTCTGCATTTGTGTACTGTGCCGTTGCCGTTGCACCAGCCAAGTCTGTAACTCTACGCAGTAAACCGTATGCTTTCAACATTCGTGCTGATCGCTGTAAACAAGCAATGACACACGTCGCATGGCAAAGGGACATGTAAAATAAAACACTGGCGGTGCATTACGTGACCAGACGTGTGTATGTTCCACATGATTCTAACGGTCTGTCCTTGCGTGTTTGCCATGGTTAATTAATTGGAAAAAATGAGCTGTAACATGGAAACAAAGCGTTTCCAGACCCAACTTCTTCGTCTACGTGTGAGGAATGTGTTCTGCAATTTGTGCTGTACATTACTGTTACCCTCTGTACATACTCGTACAGAGCGATTTTTTCCACTACGTACAAACTCTAGGCATTGATCGACGAAAGGATACGGAACAAAAAAGGTCTAATGAAATTATGTACGAAAATGCATGGCTTCCATGCTAGAGACCATTTATTCATTCACACATTGTTTCACAGACTGAGGTCTGACACACACTGTACCGTGCAGTCACAGTTACGGCATATGTTGAAAATGGGTCCATGTGCTTCAACGGATGTGTGTACGCGCCGTAGTATGTTCCGTCTCACACGTTCACATCGGCTAGACTGCATCCGAACAGTGAAAAAGGCAAAAGTGTCTCCACATCTGGAATGGGCTCTGCATACACAATACTTTCAGACGGCCTCATAACCAAATATCGGACAGGTTTAGATCCAGCGAACGAGTAGGCCGTGCAATTGGACCCCCTCGTCCGATCCATGAATCAGATGCGTCCGGACGTTAACGGCGAAGTGGGCCGAAACAATTTGTAAAATTTTTGTGGGGAGCATGGGGGCTATGTAAGTAGGCTGTTTAGGTTTTTATATTGGTAACGCCACGTAGCGCTGTGTATGAAGATCACTGGCTGCGCTGTGTGCAGTCTGTGGCTAGTTTGCATTGTTGTCTGCCATTGTAGTGTTGGGCAGCTGGATGTTAATAGCGCGTAGCGTTGCGCAGTTGGAGGTGAGTCGCCAGCAGTGGTGGATTTGGGGAGAGAAATGGCGGAGTTTTGAAATTTGTAAGACTGGCTGCCATGAACTGCGATATATATTATGACTTTTGAACACTATTAAGGTAAATACATTGTTTGTTCTCTATCAAAATCTTTCATTTGCTAACTATGCCTATCAGTAGTTAGTGCCTTCCGTAGTTTGAATCTTTTATTTAGGTGGCAGTAGTGGCGCTCGCTGTATTGCAGTAGTTCGAGTAACGAAGATTTTTGTGAGGTAAGTGATTTGTGAAACGTATAGGTTAATTTAGTCAGGGCTATTCTCTTGTAGGGACTGAAAGTCAGATTGCGTTGCGCTAAAAAAATATTGTGTGTCAGTTTAAGTACAGTCATGTGTAATTTTTCTAAGGGGACGTTTCATATGTCGACCCTTAGCCGAGGATACCTCACAGGAATCTTCTGATTTTTTCTTGTAGTTTGTGCAATTAGTGCAGCCTTTGTTTATTGCTAGCGCGTAATTGTAGAGAGAATCTCCTTTGTAGTTGCAGTCTTTCATTGTTGTACAGTAAAACAGTTGTGGCATGCAGGTAGATTTGCACCAAGTATTTCGCAGCTGCACTAGCAATTAACGAGATATTATTTTCAGTGCTATGTTAATGTGTTTTCTTATTTTGCTCTCCAAATTGTGCTTTTCTGTGTTGTCGTGTGAAATATTGTGACAATCATGCCGTGTGAAAAACGTAATACTAGGCTCCAAAGTAAACTGATAAATGACAGTGAAGACGAAAGCAGTGTGTTAGCGCCACCGTGTAATGAATTAACTAATGTTCAAAGTAGTAATTTGGTAATTGTGCATAGGGAAATGGAGTGGGCTGCAAATAATGGTGTAGGCAGTGAAACAATTAGTGAACAGGGAATCATTATCGATCGATCGGTTGGCAACAGCTTGCCTCAGGAATCCGAAATGACAGGACACAATCCTGCAAATACTGTAGATTCAGGTTTTGCGTCCTCGCCGTTTTCTCAAATAAGTCAAGACACATTTCCTGCTTTTCAAAATGCGAATATTGCCGGTTCAAATGCATTGCCGAATAGCACTGAGGAACATGTTTCAGACACCAGTGCATTGTTATTACAATTAATGCAACAAATGGGACAAAAGCTTCAAAAGTTAGACACAATGGAACAAAATCTTCAAAAGTTAGACACAATGGAACAACACCAGAGACAAACACAGCAACAGTTAGACACAATGGAACAAAATCTTCAAAAGTTAGACACAATGGAACAATACCAGAGACAAACACAGCAAAAGCTTCAAAAGTTAGACACCACACTTGAACAAACACGTGAAGATTTAACTACTGAGTTACATAACATTGAATCGAAATGTCAAAAAGTCTGTAATGACATAAAAACACAAATTTGTGAGCATTTTCAACCTATTTTTTCGCGGCATGAAAATGAATTACAGAATAACGAAGCAGCCATAAAAGAACTGCAAACCATTGCTCATGAAAATCATGAGACCTGGTGGACTAAAATTTACTCAGTTGCATCTACCGATTCAGTGACGCTACGTGCAAAAGCTCAGGAAAACTTAAAGGACACAGTAGATACGATTTCAACACAAATGGACACTCTGAAACTTGGTTCAGAAAAACACACTGAGGAAATAAGTACACTATCGGAGAAACTAGCCGAACTTTCGGATCAGTTCACTAACTTATCTGCAAAGGTAGATGATGATCTGAATGACACAAGACCTATAGCATTCACTGACGCAGAAGAGTATGAACAAATTAAGAAATTCAAACAAAATCAGAATCAAATTAATACGCAACACAAAAGAGAAATCCGGGAAGTACAAGATCAGTTGGCACAAGTAATACAAAAATTACATATTTCAGAGGACACTCGCGCTCCAACTCGGGAAGAGGGTCTTAGAAATACGGAAAAGCCATAAAATAATAACACAGGGCATTTCGGAAATTATGAAAGAAATTGGCAATGTGCACCGAATTTTGAGATGGAACCGCCGACACGACGTAACAATGACCGATATGCTACTCGCCGACACGATGATTTTGACTATAAGCTGTTCATTACTACACGTAAATTCAAAACATTTAAGAATTCTAGCAACGACATTCATCTACAAGCGTGGCTCCATCAATTCTCTCATTGTTTTCCTCCCAACTGGTCATTAGAGCACAGATTAGAATTTATGTGTGGCTACTTAGAGAATGAACCAGCTAAAAGAATGCGATCAGTCATTCACGATTGTCACAGTGAAGGATAATTTTATCATGCCTTCCTCTCAGCATATTGGTCTCAAGCTACACAAGACTGTGTAAAACATAGCATCATAATGATGAAACATTTCGAACAATCTGAATTTTCCAGTCTTGTGAAATATTTTGAAGACATGTTGCACAAGAATCAGTACCTGTCAAACCCATACAGCCCCTCAGAACTCATCCGCATTTGCTTAATCAAATTACCTGAACATTTACGACATACTATTTTGGCAGGACATTGCAAAGACGACATTGAAGCTTTTCAGGGACTCTTACAAGAATTAGAAATTGACACTGACAATTGCGGAACGCGAAAACAGGAACACATCAATTACAGATCACATCCGTCACAATTCCGCCATGTAAGAAATAATAACTGGACACAACAAGGCTATTCTTACAACGCAAATCGTGAACAAAACAGACACCACCCACATGACAACCACTGGCAGAGTAATAGTTACAGAAAAAGATCGCACTTCCGTAAATATGAATATGACAGAGATAACCATAGAAACAGACAATATGGAAACCAAAACAATTATTATGAAGGGAGACAGAATAACTTCAGACGCAACAGTTCAGCGTGCAGTTACGATTCTGGGAGAAATTCTCGACCACATGACCGACAAACAAGAAACTATGTAAACTACCGACAAAACGACAGACCTGAATTCCATCAGAACTGGCGGGATTCAAACAGAGCAGGGCACTCTCGACAAGGTGAATTTGTAGAAGTTAGGTCTCCTAATCCCAATAACGACGCACGTCAACAAAGAGACAGACAATGACTCGCACCGCAGGCAGCCACGCGCGCCGTCTGGCTCAGGGAAAAATTACATAGATGCTAACCTTGAGAAAAATTCCAGAATTCTTTACCGATGTATACCACATGATAATTGCGTCGAAGTTGAAACACTGCGTACTAGGAAGAGTAAAAGTTTATACCACATTTCACATGTAAAACCGTTTATTGAAAGATAATCTGCTTTTTAACTTTGTCTTTGCCATAAAACTTTTCACTTCACATTTCTAGTATGCATTGTCAGACTTAGAATCTGTTAACATGCAACAATGTTTGAAGTTAAATATCCAGTCAAGAACCAGTAGAACTTATTTAAACAGAAATTACGAATGCATTGTTATAGTGAACAGACATCACAGTGTTATTGTGTGTGTACATTCTTGCTTGTTAGTTGCATGATTACGTAACCACTATAAGGCTTACATCCTTAGAACATATACTGGTACTGCTAATGATATTTTATGCAACATTTTGGTTTACTTGAAAATACGTTCTGGACTTAAAGTGCTTTCTGTGAGATACCAGATGACTCAGTGGTTAGTTTATGTGACAGCTACACGATTTTATCACGACGCTACTAATGAGTGACAATTTACAATGTTGCTTTTGCGGTGTTTCTGTTTTATATCTGCACAGTTTTTCTGAATTATTCTGGAAAGGGAAACATGTTTTAGTAGTAACTTTTGTGGTATAGCTACAATGGGACAGCCTTTTCCATAGCACAACAATACGTTACAGCACAGTACTTTCTTCATCATGGCAATAAGCGTAATAAGTAAGATATCTATACGCAAAGCATTTCACTTGTGTTCATCATGAGGTAAATACATTGACTTCTGCAGAACTTAGCCTTCGGAGGACGATAACTACGACACTTCCACAGAGATTATCTTACAATAAGACGCACAGTTTAGCGCTACAGTACACATATTTGAGTGATTAATTTTATACTTAAAACATTTATTTTTAAAGATTTTTGAACTACAAAGAAAGTTTTCCGTGATACATTTCATTCCATTGCTGTAATCTGTAACACTTGAGGGTATAATTACATTAATCCTCAGGGGGGTACACGCTTCTTTGTGTACCATGTGTCTGGCAAACATAAGGAGCCCTAGCTAATATGGTATTTGCTTATACAACTTTACACATTGGTACCATATTTCTCTAACACATAAATTACACAGCTATCTGATCATTTAACTGAGAGAGACAAACATTTTTTTTTACTACGTCAGTGACAGATGCTTAAGCAATTACACAGCTGGATAACTTTACACTTATGAAATTGTATTTTGTCTGTACTTTGTGAACTGTTCATATTTTTTCGGAACCATTGTGATACTATGAGAGCTTTGAATGATGTATTTCGTAAGGGAGCATGATTTTAAAGTACGTTTGAGGTAGATGACACTATTTAAATGAGCAGAGAATTTTTTTTAGGTTTTGAAGCTACGGCGATTTTGAGATTTGACTGAGGTGTTATGATGTTATTATTACGACGACGATGTGTATTATGCTGTTGAGGTATGTTTATCATCAATAAGCTGATGCTATATGAGGAATTTGATTATGCTACATATCTGTTATGATGAAATATTGAAGGAGTGTCGACGAATATGTATATGTTTAATAAGGTAAGGAATAATGAGTAGTGATTATGGACTCTGGTTTGTGAAAAAGGTTATTGGAAACCAAGAATCGTACTTAAAGAGTTATGAAATGTGTGTAAATGTGTGAATGTATCACAATGCCGGCGAAAATTTTTAGGACACTGTTATATTTATAGGATTTTGTTTCTACACATTTCTACTGTAATTTCTCGACCTGTGAAATTTTTAATATGAGACTGCCACTGTAGTGCAAACTGGTGTTGTAAATATTTCGGTAAGAAAGTTAAATGACCTTCACGTAATGCATCGTGGGCACCCAGCTGCGCGACAGTCACCTGGAAAAAAGCCATTAGTGTGTGCCTTTCAGAGGCACAGGTGGAGAAAAAAGGAGGCCATTATCCTCGCTATTGACATTTCTTTGTAGAAAGCATCCTAAATACGACACGCTCAAACTTGAAAATATATGATTACACTGTGGAGCTCTTAATTTATGACATTTACTAAAATGTCTAATGAAATGATGAGAAACATTTTACATCTATTGTCTTTCTAGTTGAGAGATTTTTTTTTTGCCTTTGGAGACGACATTTGCCTAGTGAATGATGTTTCATATGTTGCTTTATATATATATATATATATATATATATATATATATATATATATATATATATATATATATATTTGCTCATTTCCTTTAATATCTAGTTTCTAGCTGCACTGCAGCATTGGTTAAAATAAAATTTAATAGATGTACAAATATCACTATTTTCTGTCTCCAGACCCAGTAATGAATATGTTTATGATGTACTTTCTTAGAAAAGAGAGCACAAATAGACATTTCCCTTCACAGGAATTGCATAAATAATTTTTTTAACAATTTGGTAACTTTCTTGCAGAGTAAGATTTTGTGATGCATCACTCTAGTGTTAAGATACGACATAGGTATTAAACATGGCCATCTTTACTGTAATTTTTTTTTGCTTGTGGGTTTGTCATGTTTAGATATAAGTTATTATATTAACTGCTGCTTGCTTTGCCAATTTCCATTCTTTTGTCATTGCTGTTTGTGTTAATTTGTTATGTGCTGCTGCATTGCCTCGTCCCTTAGTTTAGCATCTGAGCTAACTTAAGATGGGGTAGGCCATATATGAGAACAAGTTGTGATGAACTGGAAGAAATGCATTGAGAAGCTATAAGAAAATGGTTTGGCCAAAAAAGTATTTTGAAAGAGGATATGAACAAAAAAAATTAGGGTTTAGGGACAACAGGTTTAGGTAGGATTTTCTTGGAAATAAATGATGAGGTAAGATAATGGAAAATAAATAATGAGGTAAGAAATGTGTGAACATATAAATACAGAAAGCATTTTTGGTGGAAACAAATGTTGAAATAAGAGGAAAGATATATGGAATGAAGTTTTGGGGTGGACTGCAGCACCAAATGTCACACTGAAAACAAACTATGTCCTGTATTTTTGTGTTATTACACTATGTGAATTTGTGTTTTTCCTGTCTTAATGTGTTTAGCTAATAAGAGTTATGTTGTAGAATTTTTCTGATAATATGTTATTTACTTTGTAAAGATGTTTAGACATTATTTATTCTGTTCTGTTTTAATGCTCATGTGTGAAGTTGATGTTTCGAAAGTTATTCTGATCTTTTATGTATGTACTCATGTCATAATTCCTGTAACACTGATGTATATGTTATTTCGATTCTTTTGTAAAGCCTGTACTACAAATGTTATCTGTATTGTTATGTTCCTTAATGATGTATTTTGTACCTTTGTAATTGTATCCTTATGTTATAAAATTGTAATTGACACCACTTCATCATATTATTAACTTGTTAGTTCCATTGCACTGCCCACATTTCTGTGGACAATATATGAGAATTAGGGACTGTTAGTGTTTGCACGTGTGTTAGTAATTCAGCAAGGGACTGGATAACAGCATTGCTGGTTCTAACGACAATTCCAAAAACTTTGTGAGTGCACAAGAGGTGGTTTATGGACTTGCTATATTCTCTGCAAGACTCTTTGATGGTGATTGTGCACCTGCACTGTCGCAACGGATGGCTGCTAGCCATCTCTATAAGGACTACAGTGGAATCTTTGATGGCCCACCAATACCATTATCTCTACAAGGACTGCAGTGGGTCTGCACCTCTGGTGGCCCACCAATACCATAATCTCTACCACGACTACAGTGGGTCTGCTCTGTGATGACCTACCTACCAATATTCTTCAAAACTTAGACTGACTCTGCGGTGGGTTTGTTGTGGCCTATTACCTGTCTGCATGTCAAGAGTCAGCACTGTCTTTCCGTTGGAAGGACAACACTACTTCTTCAAGATTGCATGGAAATCCACTACTTCCGTGTGCATTTTCTTTTACGGGTCAGACTTTGAGAAAAACACTGCTATTTTACTGTGACGAGCGATCAGGACTGTCTTTATGGGACTGTGAGAAAATTTTAGCTTTTGACCAACATTGTATCAATAAGTGTGTGCATTTGATATCTTTGTTGTTGTAATTATGAAAAATTTTAACAAATCATTATTGGCCACTGCCTAAAACAATTTGTAAATTTTTTTGTGGGGAGCATGGGGGCTATGTAAGTAGGATTTTTAGGATTTTATATTGGTAACGCCACGTAGCGCTCTGTATGAAAATCACTGGCTGTGCTGTGTGCAGTCTGTGGCTGGTTTGCATTGTTGTTGGCTATTGTAGTGTTGGGCAGCTGGAAGTTAACAGCGCGTAGCATTGCGCAGTTGGAGGTGAGCCGCCAGCAGTGGTGGATGTGGGGAGAGAAATGGCGGAGTTTTGAAATTTGTAAGACTGTATGTCATGAACTGCTACATATATTATAACTTTTGAACACTATTAAGGTAAATACATTGTTTGTTCTCTATCAAAATCTTTCATTTGCTAACTATGCCTATCAGTAGTTAGTGCCTTCCGTAGTTTGAATCTTTTATTTAGCTGGCAGTAGTGGCGCTCGCTGTATTGCAGTAGTTCGAGTAACGAAGATTTTTGTGAGGTAAGTGATTTGTGAAACGTATAGGTTAATTTAGTCAGGGCCATTCTCTTGTAGGGATTACTGAAAGTCAGATTGCGTTGCGCTAAAAAAATATTGTGTGTCAGTTTAAGCACAGTCATGTATAATTTTTCTAAGGGGACGTTTCAAGCACCATGATGTAGCAGCCACGTAACGCTTCGAATCATCAATGGCACTTCTTCCAACAGAGGAGGCAAAGACACCTGCAAGATACGCCAACAGTTCCAGTGTCTTGGGCGACGTGGAAGGAAGACTGGTCCGAAAATACGGTCGCCAGTTATCCCAGCCCACACTTTCCAGCTGCACCAATGCAGACGATTCGCTGTCACCTTATAATGAAGTTTCTGCATACTATCTCACAGATGACTGTTACGAAAGTTGAAGCTATCATTCCGCGTAAAGGTGAATCTGTGAACAGGATGGATGACACAAATCCCGGGATCGTGGTTGCCTGTTAAAGAAACTAGTGACAAAACTGCTCCCTATGAGGAAAGTCTATCGCTTTAAGCTTTGCACAAGCTGTAAGTGATAACGGTAGTACCAATTGTCAAGTAGAATGTTCCACACGGTCGTCTCGTTTACCCTGTACTGGCACGCCAACTGCCTGTTACTGGCGCGGTGGTCGCCTTCCACAGTGTTAATCAGATTTTCTTCCATGTCCGGTGTCTGAATATTTCGGGTATGTCCTTCACGATTTCCTGCTACCTGAAACGACCCTGTCTCAGACAAACGTCGAAACACTTTTGCAAGCATTGAATGCTGTTGTTGTTGTCGGCGGGGATAGGTCTCCTGATACAACTTTGCTGCCCACCACCCGTTCTACTTCTACATTTATACTCCGTAAGCCACCCAACGGTGTGTTTGCTGTTTGTCTTTCCGTAAGTAAACACCATGTCGACAAGCTCTCAACTGGAATACGGAACCACTGTGTACAACGCTGTATGACACTAACTACAAGATGAGTAAGTAACAGAAGCAAATCGGACACAACACACGGGCACGATGTACGAGGGACAGTACCACTTTCTAGGAGGAAACCATGCATACTTTAACTATGGCTGCATGGTACGATGCATGTTAGACTGCAGCCTCTGTAACAAAAAACGGCTCTGAGCACTATGGGACTCAACTGCTGTGGTCATAAGTCCCCTAGAACTTAGAACTACTAAAACCTAACTAACCTAAGGACATCACACACATCCATGCCCGAGGCAGGATTCGAACCTGCGACCGTAGCGGTCGTGCGGTTCCAGACTGAAGCGCCTTCAACCGCTCGGCCACTCCGGCCGGCCCTCTGTAACAAAGGACGCTCGTATTTTGTTAATTAGGCAGTAGTTCGTGCCTGTATCGCATGTCGCTAGGAAGTCAAGGAACGCAGCGTAAATTTGGGCGCCGGTATCTACTGCTGTATGTTTCCTGTGGGCTACAGTTTTGTGTATCTATTGCATGGCCCTTCTTGAAAGAGGAAATAATCAGCGCTTTTTTCCCAATCATTAACAACACTTCTCTCCTCCAGGAATGTGCATTCCATAACTTGTAGAATTCAACCATTTTCTGTCCTACACACAACAACGCTTTTCGAGAGACAGTGACCTCATTTTTCGGTAGTAAACTTGGCTCATTAGGTTAAAACACGAGAAGTCGGCTAACACATTTGTGGCGTTCATAAAATGAAGTAGAATAAAAAGTACCTGGATTGTGTGTGCTCATATTACATTGGAATCATCGACTCCTGTTAGCAGTCGCCCATTCCACAATGTACCAGGCACACAAAACATATCATAGAAACGTTGTCTGGCGCAGCGTCAGATGGGACGACTATTTACGGAAACCGACTAGTTTAATGTAAGACAAGGACCCACATTCCGAAGTGGCTTTGTTCTGTTTCATTTTATGAATGCCACTAACGTATTGGTGGACATTTAAGTGTTTTAACATCATGAGCTAAGTTTTGAAACTTGATGATGAGTGCATTGGTCTCTCAGGACGCGTTGTTGAACTTGTGTATAGGACAATAAACGGTTGAAAGCTGCCAGTTAATACAGTTAGAAAATAATTATCGTTGCCTCACCTCCTTAAAATGGATTATATTAATTTAAGGTTCAGTGGTGATAGAAGTGCTAGTTCTTTCAAGGACTCTATATACACTCTAAGACGAAAGAAGGACACGCCACGACGAAATTACCCGAATTGGGCGGGAATCAGGAGATGTCATGTACATGTACAGACAAACAAATGATTACTGTTTCATAAAAACTGGATGATTTATTCAAAAGTAAGAGATCCACGTATTGAGCGAGTCAATAGCTCGTTGGTCGACCTCTGCTTCTTATACAAGCAGTTATTCTGCTTGGTGGTCATTGATTGACTTGTCCTTCTGAGGGATATTATGTCAAATTCTGTCCTACTGCCGCGTCAGCTCGTCAAAATCACGAGATGGCTGCAGGTCCCCACCCATAATACTCCAAACGTTCTCAATTGGGGAGGGATCTGACGACCTTGCAGACAAAGGTAGAATTTGGCAAGCACAAAGACAAGCAATGGAAACTCTCACCGTGTGCGGGCGGGCAGTATCTTGCTGAAATAGAAGCCGAGGGTGGCTTGCCATGAAGGACAACAAAACAAGGTGTAGAATATCGCCAATGTACCGCTGTGCTGTAAAGATCCGCCGGTCGGTGTGGCCGAGCGGCTCTAGGCGCTTCAGTCTGGAACCGCACGACCGCTACGGTCGCAGGTTCGAATCCTGCCTCGGGCATGGATGTGTATGATGTCCTTAAGTTAGTTAGCCTTCAGTAGTTCTAAGTTCTAGGGGACTGATGACCTCAGATGTTAAGTCCCATAGTGCTCAGAGCCATTTGAACCATTTTTTGTAAAGATCCTGTTGTTCTTGTTGTGGTCTTCAGTCCTTACACTGGTTCGATGCAGCTCTCTATGCTACTCTATCCTGTGCAAGCTTCTTCATATCCCAATACCTACTGCAACCTACATCCTTCAGAATCTGCTTAGTCTATTCATCTCTTGGTCTCCCTCTACGATTTTTACCCTCTACTCTGCCCTCCAATACTAAACTGGTGATCCCTTGATGCCTCAGAACATGTCATACCAACCGATCCCTTCTTCTAGTCAAGTTGTGCCACGAACTCCTCTTCTCCTCAATTCTATTTAATACCTCATTAGTTATGTAATCTACTCATCTAATCTTCACCATTCTTCTGTAGCACCACATTTCGAAAGCTTCTACTCTCTTCTTGTCCAAACTATTTATCGTCCATGTTTCACTTCCATACAAATACTTTCAGGAACGACTTCCTGACACTTAAATGTATACTCGATGTTAACAAATTTCTCTTCTTCAGAAACGCTTTCCTTGCCATTGCCAGTCTACATTTTATATCCTCTCTATTTCGACCATCGTCAGTTATTTTGCTCCCCAAATAGCAAAACTCCTTTACTACTAATCTAATTCCCTCAGCATCAGTCGACTTAATTCGACTACATTCCATTATCCTCGTTTTGCTTTTGTTGGTGTTCATCTTATATCCTCCTTTCAAGGCACTGTCCATTCCAATCAACTGCTCTTCCAAGCCGTTTGCTCTCTCTGACAGAATTACAATGTCATCGGCGAACCTCAACGTTTTTATTTCTTCTCCATGGACTTTAATACCTAATCCGAATTTTTCTTTTGTTTCCTTACTGCATGCTCAATATACATATTGACGACGAACCTCAACGTTTTTATTTCTTCTCCATGGACTTTAATACCTAATCCGAATTTTTCTTTTGTTTCCTTACTGCATGCTCAATATACATATTGAATAACATCGGGGACAGGCTACAACCCTGTCTCACTCCCTTCCCAATCACAGCTTCCCTTTCGTGCCCGTCGACTCTTCTAACTGCCATCTGGTTTCTGTACAAATTGTAAATAGCCTTTCGTTCCCTATATTTCACCCCTGCCACGTTCAGAATTTGAAAGAGAGTATCCCAGTCAACATTGTCAATAGCTTTCTGTAAGTCTACAAATGCTAGAAACGTAGGTTTGCCTTTTCTTAATCCACCTTCTAAGATAAGTCGTAGGGTCAGTATTGCCTCACGTGTTCCCATATTTCTACGGAATCCAAACTGATCTTCCCCGAGGTCGGCTTCTACCAGTTTTTCCATTCGTATGTAAAGAAGTCGTGTTAGTATTTTGCAGCCATGACTTACTAAAGTGATAGTTCGGTAATTTTCACATCTGTCAACACCGGCTTTCTTTGGGATTGGAATTGTTACATTCTTCTTGAAGTCTGAGGATATTTCACCTATCTCATACACCTTGCTCACCAGATGGTAGAGTTTTGTCAGGACTGGCTCTCCCAAGGCTGTCAGTAGTTCTAATGAAAGTTGTCTACTTCCTGGGCCTTGTTTCGACTTAGGTCTTTCAGTGCTCTGTCAAGGTCCTGTTAAGAAAGGAAATAGCACCGCAGACCATCAGTCCTGCTTGTCAGGCTATGTGGCAGGCGACAGACTAGTGTCTAACTGCTGCCCAGTGCTTCTCCAGACACTTAATCGGCCTTGACTTACTGGAGTAGAATTGTCTTTAGTGATGAGTTCCTTTTCGACCGCTCTCAGGGTCGTCCCTAGACTTTTCTTCACTGGTCATAGGGGCGCATTTCGAAGCGGGACTCATTGCTGAAGACAATCCTACTCCAGTAATAAGATACCAACCTGACTGTAGCTCGCCGTTCTCGATGCGCTATTTTTTATTCTCAATGCATATAAGTCCCTGTAGTTCTGGCGTCCATCACAGTTCTTTGAATGCTCTATAATTTATAAGTCACATACAGTCGCTGAGTGCATCCACTTTCCGAATGGAAGGTAACCTGATAATGCGGAACATTAGGTGTACAGTGGACTGACTATTTCGGATTGAGAATTGTGGAGAGTAGGTTCAAAATGGTTCAAATGGCACTGAGCACTATGAGACCTAACATCTGAAGTCATCGGTCCCCTAGAACTTAGAACTACTTAAACCTAACTAACCTAAAGACATCACAAACATCCATGCCCGAGGCAGGATTCGAACCTGCGACCGTAGCGGTCGCGCGGTTCTAAACTGAAGCGCCTAGAACCGCTCGACCACAGCGTTTTATTCCAGGAACTAACATCAACAACGAGCATCAGACAGAGTATGATTTTGTTTTATACATTTGAGCATTCAACTAATAATTAATTTTATGCCTGGAAGTGTGAGAGATAATTGCGTAAAAATACTGGTGAAGCGACATCTCCTCCCCCCCCCTCCCCCTCCATTCGAATTATTAGATATTATTCAGTTATGATATTTTAACTTCAATTTCAGGGGTGAGAAGGTAGATTCGGAGTCGTTTAGACCAGGACTCTGTGTATAATATTCGTGTGCATCTGTTTCATGCTATAACCGAACTAGTACTGCTGCTACGACATCGGGTTCAGACTACGCATGTCCGTCACAGCACTGATGTATACAGTGTGGGCTTCAACCGGTACAGTTGTCCCACACTACGAAAGAAGCGCCATCGATTTATTTTGTTGGCAATACCCGCCGCCTTTTCCGCAACGGTCTCATTCGGACGTTACTGCGGAATGCGGTTCGAATCTCTACTCCTCGCACCCACCGCTGCAAGCAGTAAATAAGAACGTTCATGTACTATGCAAATCTTCCATTTACGAAACGGCTCCTATTGGGAATGTCGACACCAAAATTCATTACTCTACATCGTGCCCGGTCTAAGCGGTATCTCACAGAGAGGCGTGCAGTCATTTGGAGCCGCTATCTGTGCCGATCGCCTGTTCGCTGCGGTCCTACGTGCGCTGGGCGCTCAGAAGCGGAGGGATAAAATATATCGGCCGCCAGGAGCACGTCCCACCCAGGGGGGACATCGCAGATAAGAGGGGCGCGCGGAGGGCCAACACGGCTGCCAGCGGCTAATTACGGGCGACGTTTCGCAGAGGAGAACGAGAGAGCGAGTCCAGCGCGCAGCCGTGGATGGCGCTGCCCCCGCCACTGTGCGCTCCACGGCGGCCGGTCACGCGAGCGCTATCTACATCTGACCCGCAAATCACTGTTTTGGTGCCGGCGTGATTTAGTGCCCCGTCGCCGTGGGAGTCTCGTAGGATTCTGGGTACTCCAGAAAAAGCGGGCGCTTTCCTTCACAGATCGCTCAACTACGCACCGAGTAAGCTTCCACTCCCCAATCGTTCTAAACGGAAGCCAAAACAAAAACTCCCAGCGCCAAAAAAGATTTGTTTGAGATAAACGAAAATTGATAGGCGTGTTTCTACATCTGAAAAATGAAGTCTACTCAAATTGCGAGCCAGTCACACACAAGAGTGGTTTTTTGAAGGGCATCATCTTTACGCCAGTGACTGTTACAAGTTTTTATTACACTATTGCAATTTCGGTCTTAGGCCATTATCAAGTACTGATATTATGGCTTCAAGCCATGTCAAAGTAATGTAAGCTTACACATTCTATGTCGTTGTCAGTACTGTTAAATACATTCGTGACGTTTTTACACAGTGCGAGCACACGTATTAGTAGCCTGCAAAAACTAGTCTGCGGCTGTGGTCTAATGCATTCGTGACCAGTGATGAGTTAACGAACATGTGCACTTACAGATTATGTTGTTTTACGATGTTTGAATACGTGTGCTCGCACTGTGCAACAACGTCACGAGTGTATTTAACACTATTGACAACAACATACTCCGAAAGGATATCGCCCATCGATTGTGCCATTCCAGCACTAATCGAAGCGCTAGGATTTCAGGTGCCAGCCAGCCAGCCGAGCAGCAGCGGTCCCGGCCAGCAGCAGCGGTCCAGCCGGCAGCAGCGGTCCAGCCAGTCAGCCAGCCAGCCAGCCAGCCAGCCAGCCCTCCAGCAGCAGCAGCAGCAGCAGCAGCAGCAGCAGTCCAGCCAGCCAGCCAGCCCTCCAGCAGCAGCAGTCCAGCCAGCCAGTCCTCTAGCAGCAGCAGCAGTCCAGCCAGCCAGCCAGTCCTCCAGCAGCAGCAGCAGCAGCAGCAGCAGTCCAGCCAGCCAGCCAGCCAGCCCTCCAGCGGCAGCGGCAGCGGCAGCAGCAGCGGCCCCGGCGCCGTCCGCGGCGGCAGCAGCAGCAGCAGCAGCAGCAGCAGCTGCGGCATTCCTGCCAGCCGTCGCTAGCGCCAGCGCCAGCAGCGTGGCCCTCTGGTCTTCGTCTTCGTCTTTGTCTGTCCTCAGTTTTTTCCTTTCCTTTTCGTCCTGTGCATTTTTGTTTATTCCAGTCGTCATGTCAGCCCCCACCACCACTACAACCACAGCCATAGTTTATACTTCCTCCTCCGCCGCCACCACCACGATTACATGGTGTGCCCAGTCACACCCTCCTCTTTCCATCCCTCCTCTTCTCACTCTCCCTTCGCCCTCGCTCTTTATCGCCCCCTCTCCAGCTTCTTCCTCCCGCTCCTCTCCTCCTGATCCTTTCCCCCCACTCCCCCAGCCTGTCACTGCGGCTCCAATTAGGGTGGTGGCCCTTCCCCCCCCCCCGCAGGATGCCATGGATGTCTCCCCACCTGGCCCTGCTCCCTCCGCCTCCTCCTCCTCCTCCTCCTCCTCCCCCCTCTTATACAAATACCTCCTCTCCCGTCCTGATCCTTCCCTTCTCGAGGCCCGGAATCTCTCCCTCCTCCTCCACCAACACTTCCCTGGTGCCCCCATCTCTCTCCTCACTCCCAGATGGGAGTTCTCATCTCCTCCGCCAGCCCAACCCTCCATACTGACATCCTCTCCCGCCTCCCCATCACCCGTTTTGGCCCCAACGCCTCCCTCACCCCTGCTCCTTCTCCATCTCCTACCCGCCAACCCCAACCCCCGCATCGCCCGCTGACCCTCACCGCTGTGATCACTCGGCTCAGTCTGTCGATCACCGAGGAGGAGCTGTTGGTGGAGCTGAAGGCGCATCCCACGCTGGAGGTGCGGGCGGTCCGCCGCATTTTCAACTCGGCCGGCCCCACCCGCCTGATGCGGGTTTTCTCCGAGGACACCCCCTCCATTGACTGTCTCCTGAAGGAGGGTGCCCTCCTCTTCAACCAGTGCTATATCGTCGACCCCTCCCATTCCCCTCCTCAATCCCTGCGCTGCCAGAGGTGTCTGCACTATAACGCACACCCAACAGCCGAGTGCCATGAGGCCCACACCTGCCCGCATTGTAGGCAAGCGCACTTGCTCTGTCAGTGCCCTAACCTTCAATCCCCTCCCTCCTGTAATACCTGCAGTCTCCCCCATCCCACTTACTCCCAAAAGTGTAAAGCCTGACCCCCTCTGACCACTCCTGAACTCACCGTCCCTGTCCATCCTCTGAACGCCCCCACCTCTCCTGGCAATTCCCTTTGTCCCCCCCCCCCCGCTGAGGACATCATCAGGTTCCTCACCATTGTCCTACAAAACGTCCACCCATTTCCAGCGCCCTCACACCCTCCAACAGGTCTCCCTCGCCGCTCGTTCCATTTTCCAGTTAAAAATGTATGCCACCTACTCCAACAACCAGGCCCATTTCACCTTCTCCCGTCCTGACACCCTTGTCTACATCCCTGTCATGGTGCGACAGCACCGTATCCTTTTCAACAACATCCGCTCCCTTCCCGCCAACAAGAACCTCTTCCTGCACACCCTTGCCACCCACCGCGTGGATGCCTTCCTCCTCAATGACACTTTCCGCCAACCCCAACACACCGTCCACACCTCGCCCTACCTCCTTCACCGCTCCGATAATCCCCTCCTGATTGCGCGTGGCAGAGTTGCCATTGGTCACCACCGCCAGATCCCAGTTCAGCGCCAACCTCTCCTTCCTGACCCCACCGAACACCTGATCCTTAGTCTCTTCTTCCCCGGCCTTACCGTCACCTGCACCACCATCTATGTCCGCCCTAACGTCCCTATTCCTTTCGACTTCCTCTCCTACGTTGACCGTACCTTCTCCTCCTACGTGATCGCCGCCGACCTCAACATCCATAGTCGTTCCGCCACCCAGTTACGGTGGTGGCATCGGTTCCTCTCCTCCCTTCAAGGCGACCTCATCCCCATCCCCCAGCACACCCGTTCCAAATCCAACTCCACTCCCGATGTTATCCTTTCCTCCCCTAACCTCCTTGGCGGCATGTCCTGGAGCCTATTGGTAGGGACCATCTCCCTGTCCTCTTCACCGTTTTAGACGGTCGTCGCCCCTGCCCCGACCCTCGTAATGACCCTCCACCTAAGTACGTCCATGACTATTCCCATGCCACCTGGAATGCCTACCGGGGTACCCTCTCCACCCAGGGCGATAGCCACACCTTCACCTACCACCACCCTGACGATGTAACCCATGCTGCCTCCTTTCTCCAGCAGACCTTGTCTGAGGCCGTGGAGGTCCACATCCCTACTGTCGCCATCCACCCCCACCGTCCTACCTTACCCCCACAGGCCATCCTCCTCCTCTGTGAATCCCGCCGTCTCTACCGTGCCTTCCTCCACATGCGTGTCCCGGACACACTCCGACGCCACCGGCAACTCCAGGGACACATCCGAAATTTGCTCGGGGCTAAGAAACTGGCGACAGACATGCACCCGTTTAAATGCTACCCTACCCATAAACTCGTCCAACTTCTGGTCAGCCTTCCGTCGCCTTACCGGAACTAAACCCACCCCCTACTGTCCTCTTCTCCATGATGATCACCCCTTCCCTGACACCCTTAGTAAGGCCAATCACTTTGCCTCTTACCTCTCCCATGCCTTTTCCATCCCCGATGATCCCCAGTTCGATTACTCCCTCTTCCCGGATGTCCGCGATCGAACTGACACCTCTGTCCCTCCCCTTGCTCCTGGTTTCCAGTACTTGGACAACATTGCACATACGGAACTCAATGCCCCTATCACTACACAGGATCTCATTGCTACACACCGCACGAAACGCAACACCGTTCCTGGTCATGATCGTGTCACCTACCGTCACCTTCGTGAAGCTCCTGGCTCTTTCCTCTCCACCCTGGCCAGGCTCTACAATGTAGTCCTGTCCACCGGTTACTACCCCGACCTATGGAAAACCTTCCGTATCCTGATGTTCCGTAAACCTGGTAAACTGCCATCTGCCATCTCCTCCTACCCTCCCATCAGCCTTACCTCAGTCTTCAGCAAGGTCCTGGAATCTATCCTCACCCGCTGCATCCACCAGCATCTCCACCAGCACCGCCTCCTTCCCATTACCCAGTGTGGCTTTCGGCCATCCTTCTCTTCTGACGACCTTCTCCTTCTCCTCACTCATCTCCTTTCCGAACAGCTTAATTCCCATCACTCCGCAATCTTCCTCTCCCTGGACCTCGAACGTGCTTATGACCGCGTATGGGATTCCGGTCTCCTCTTCAAGCTCCAAACCTTCGCCCTTCCCATTAACTACGTCCATCTGATCGGCTCCTTTCTCTCCCACCATCCTTCCTACGTCACCATCCATAACACAGATTCCTACACCTTTTTTCCCTCCACTGGTGTGCCCCAAGGCTCCATCCTCTCTTCCCTTCTGTGCCTTTTATATACGCCGGACCTGCCGCCGCCGTCACCCCCCGTCCACCTTCTCCAGTTTGCCGATGACACCGCCTTCCTTGCCCTTGCCCCCACCCTGCAGCACTCCCAACACCTTCTCCAATCCCATCTTGACCGGTTCACCACTTGGTGCAACCAGTGGTTGCTCAAGGTCAATCCCTCCAAAACCCAGGCGATCATTGTAGGCAAACCCCCCCCTTCCTTCCACCTCCTTGATTTCTATCCCACCATCAATGGCCGTCCTATCGCCCTCACTCCCACCCTTAAGTACCTTAGCGTCACCCTCGACCGTCGAGTCTCCTGGACCCCCCATCTCCAGACAATCCAAGCCAAGGCACACTCCCAACTCCGTCTCCTCAAGCTCCTTTCTGGCCGTACGTGGGGTCTGGACCCCTCCACCATGCTCCACACCTATAAATCCCTCATCCGCCCTATCCTTTGTTACGCCCATCCGGCCTGGATCTTGCCCCCCCCCTACCTTTTATAAATCCCTTCAAATCCTTGAACGCCATGCTCTCCGCCTCGCCTTTCGCATCCGTCTCCCCTCCCCCACGCGTATCCTGTACGATCTCATTCCATTCCCCCACCTCCTCCTTTTCCTTGAAAGGATACGGATCCTGTACATCTCCCACAAACTCGATCCTCCTAACCCGCTTGTCTTGCCCATCCTCTCCCGCCCCCCACCCGCTGCTGTGCCTGTATTCCCACATCCCACTCGGTCTCCATTTCTCCACCCTCCTTACCCTCTGCCAAGGTGGCTTCCGCCAGCTCCCCCTCCCTGATGATGTCCTCCTCCCCTCCATCTACCCCTCCTATCAACTTTGATCCTTCCCCCTCACTTCCTGTGTCCTTTCCTTTAGGCACCCTCCCTCCCTTCCCCTCCCTTCTCTTTCCTTTTCCCCCATCCCCCTTCCTCCACCCCTCTTCCCCCGGGCTTCCCCTTCCCCTTCCTTCCTTCCCCCTATCTCCCCTGCCCATGGCATCTCTGCTCTCCCCTCTCCCTCTCCCACCCCCCATCCTCCTCTCTTGGCAGGTCCCCGGACTTGTACACGTTCAGTGGACTTTTGCGCGCCGGAGATCATCGCCATCAGTTTCTCGTGTGTGTGCCTTCGTTTTGTGTTTAGTGTTCTTTCGCCGTCACGCCTCCACTGTTCACGTGTGCCGTCGCTGTCATCCATGTTATGTGCGCCGTGTCAACAAGTGTTAGTGTTTTTTCTCGTCCAGCGTGAACAGCTTCATGTTTATTGTATTTTGTATCTACATTTTTTGCCCGCCGTTTTTATTGTATTGTCTGTGTCACCTATATGTCATATTATTGTACCACTTAAGGCTGAAGAGCAGCGTAATATGCTGCTGACAGCCCGCCTGTATGAGGTGATTAAAATTACAATAAGAAAAAAAAACATACAAACTACCATCTGCACCCGTCCTGTCCGCCTCTCCCCCACCCTCACCTGCCTTGGCCTCACCATTGACCATCACCTAACCTGGATCGCTCCGCTCCATCCAATCCAAAGCCCAGAACCCCCTCCAACTCCTCAAACTCCTCTCTGGCTGGACATGGGGGTTGAACCCCTCTACCACCCTCCACACCTACAAATCCTTAATTCATCCCATCCTCTGTTATGCCAGTCCCTCCTGGATATCGGCCCCCCGCCCCCCCAAATTCTATAAGTCCCTCCTGATCCTTGAGGGCAATGCACTCCGCCTCACCCTCTGTATACACCTCTTGTCCCCCACGCGGATCCTCTATGACCTGATTCCTTTTCCCCATCTGCTCCTATTCCTCAAACATATCCGCATACTCTACACTTCCAGCTGCCTTGATCCCTCTCATCCCCTGGTTGCTCCTCTTCAATCCTGGCCCTCTGCCACGCCTTTACAGTTGTGTCCCCCTTACCCTCCATCTCTACACTCTTCATCTCCTTTCCCATGTTGGCTTCCGTCAACTCCCCCTGCCAGATGATGTCCTCTCTCCCTCCATTTATCCCTCCCATCAACCCTGATCCTCACCTCCCCCCCTACCTCCCTCTGTCCTTTTCCTGGGCTCCTTCTCCGCCCCCCAATCCATCCTGTTCTTTCCCTGCCTACCCTCTCTCTGCCTCCCTTCTCTCCCCCAAGTCCTTTTGCATTTCCCTCCTCAGCCTTTCCCCATTCCCTCTTGCGTCTGCCCTGCCCCCTTTATGAGTCCTCTGTCGGTCCCTCCCCCCCATTCGTTTTTCCTGTCATCCCCCCTTTTCTTTCCCTCATCTTTCCAGATCCCCCCCCCCATCTGCCCTTGGCTGTGGTGTGTCATGTTCATGCCGACATTTTAGTACAGATTGTTAAGTGTTGTGCGTCTTTTCCGAAGTGGTCCGAACGGACATCATATTGTCACTGGGTGTGATTTTTATATCTCTTGCGAACTGAAACCAGACTGTCGCCGTGTTTTTTAATTGTCTGTC
Source organism: Schistocerca cancellata (assembly GCF_023864275.1). Taxonomy (NCBI): domain Eukaryota; kingdom Metazoa; phylum Arthropoda; class Insecta; order Orthoptera; family Acrididae; genus Schistocerca; species Schistocerca cancellata. The sequence goes on from NC_064626.1 coordinate 96,999,020, forward strand.
TACTATTTTACCTGTCTGCTTCCTGCATATTTTATTAGCATCGCCCACACTTTGTTTTATGTTTTAACATTCCACAATTTTCCCACTTTTTACAATTTAAATCACCGTTTTATCGCTTGCTTTTATGGTTTGTTATCTTCTTCTTATGTTTTAAAAATTCTGTAGGCTGAAGAGCAGCTTACTAAGCTGCTGCCAGCCCACCCCCTTGGGGAGGGGCGGAATCGAAATTCAATAAAGGAAAAGAAAAAGACATACAAATGTGTGAGCTTACATTACGTTGACATGGCTTAAAGCCATGATATCAGTACTTGATAACGGCCTAAGGCCGAAATTGCAATAGTGTAATAAAAACTTGTAACAGTCACTGGCGTAAAGATGATGTCCATCAAAAAAAATTTTATGACTGAATCCCAGCTACAACAAGTTTACACAAGAGTGCTACTGGTAGCGCCACTATACTGGAGCAAATCGGGTTTGCTTTAAATACAATTTATAATGGTCGTGTGCGTTAGTTACCTTTGAGAGTGAACATGGTGAGCTGATGTAAGTCAAGAGTGCCTTTAAGGCAACAAAGACGCTATTATCAGTACCTCACTTAGTTTGAACGGGATGGTGTAATAGCGGAAACACTTGGCAGGAATGTAGCCGCTATAAACGACTGCTAACAGCGGTGATCACGAGAACGTACAGTCGCAAGAACACCGGACTCAGGACGGCCACGTTGCGCTACCGAGAGGGAAGACCATCGTGTTTGGCGTATGGCCCTAGCAAATCATACTGCATCTGCAGCAGCAATTTGATCCGCAGTTGGCACCAAAGTCACACAACGAACTGTTACAAATTGGCTACTTCAGTGACAGCTCCGAGCCAGATGTCCTGTAGTGTCCATTCCACTGACTCCAGGTCACCTCCTTTTGCGGCTTCTGTGATAGCAAGCGAGAGCTCATTGGAGAATAGTGTGGAGGTCTGTTGTGTTTTCCGATGAAGGCTGTTTCTGCCTCGGTGCCAGTGATGGCCATGTATTGGTAAGAGGGAGGCCGGTTGTGGGCCTGCAACCAACCTACGTGTGCTGGACACACTGGACCTACACCTGGAATTATGATCTCGATTGCGATTTCGTATGACAGAAGCAGCATTTTCGTGATTATAAAATGTACGTCTGTCTGGTGATTCGACTTGTGTTGCCATTCACGAACAGTATTCCAGGGTGTGAGCCGTGCTGTGGCTCGTATTGGTGCCGTTTGTAGGTTTCCTCTGTTGGAGGCCAGACGTTTAGTTGGCATGGTTGTGGTTGTTTGTCTTCTTCTCGTGTTGACGGGCGCCACTCGGTTTCGCAAGCGTTACCTGTCCGCTAGTGGCACCAGCGGCGGTTATCTATATGTAGTAACTTTTGCCCTATCTTTGGGGGCGATGTCGTTGTTTTTCCAGGTCGTGTGAGTGAACGAGTTCGGTTGGGGACTCAAGAGGAGCCAGGTCCGCGCAGTGCGAAGAACATGCCGGGATCGCTGGTGGCACACATGGACTGCCGGATGGAAGGGCTTTGTTCACTAGGGTGCACGACCTCGTCGTAAACCGGATCCAGCAAGCTTTAAGATGACTGCATTTCAATCCAAGTAGAGAAACCTCCACCATTGCGATATCTCGCGATTCTGCAGTGACTTGGGTTCATGATGCTGCGCTGATGACCTCGATGTTGAGCGCCCATAAACACCCCCCCCCCCTTTCATGATGCTGCTCCTAGTGTCGCCGAGGCGAAGAGCAGCGAGTGGAGTGCTTGTGGAAGGCGGTGGTAGTGATTCCTTTCTAGTTCTGGCGCTCTAAACACAGTATTCTGGGGACGTAGTGCAGACCACCGGTTCCGGCTTTGGCGTATTGTTCCGTCGTTGCATTTGGTTTATCGGACGTCAGGTATCTTCAGCAAGATGATCATTGGTCATTCGTTAGACTGCCACTAGTCTGGGTTACCGTTTTGTGAAGTGAATGCAACTCTTGGCTGCCTATCTTATCGCTCGCGAAAAAGTTTGTTGCCAGACCTTCTCAGAGGTCGATTCCTGGAGCACTGTCTGTGGCCCCTTGCGTTACAAAGTTTACCATCATCTTATTTCACCCGTTTGGTGATCAGTTGCTTGTTGTTTTATTAACCTTTCCGATTGTATTTGCTGTTTTACAGGAGGTTTCTAAATTTTTTATATTATTGCATTCCTGGCATGTAAGGCCTTCAGTCATGATTGTGGTCATTTCCATTAAAAATTTAATTTGCTCTTTGTATTTTAGCAGTAAACACTAAAATCTTATTTACTGCCATTCCTGGCGCCTGATGCCTTCTGCTGTGTTTGTGGTGACTTACCTTTAATATTTCAATACCTGTAAATTTCAGCGAGTTCTTCAACAATTCTTAATTTATTGGCAATCTTGGCGTGTAAGGCCTTCAGCCATGATTGTGGTCACTTGCCTTAAAATTCTAAATTTCTATTTGCATTTACGCAGTAAGCCCTAAAATCTTATTTACTGCCATTCCTGGCGTCTGATGCCGTCTGCTGTGTTTGTGGTGACTTGCCTTTAATATTTCAATACCTGTAATTTGTAAGTTGCAGCGAGTTTTAAACAATTATTAATTTATTGCCGTTCCTGGCATGTAAGGCCTTCTGCCCAGATCACAGTGGCTTGTTTTCAAAACATTATTTGTTGTATCTGTATTAAATGCCGATTTGCTAAATTGTAGGTCACTGAAAACACTATTATTTGCACAGTTGTTTATTCCTTCATTAATAACGTTTGGTATTTTATTTATTGTTGAGTCTGGAATTACTAGTTTAAAATAAATTATGAGTAATTCTAAAAGGCAACCAAGAATAACTGATTACGGCCCCGTCCACAATGTAAGACGTATGCTTTGCCGGCGATGGGCGAGACATGACAGAATCTCTGACCAGAGAATAGTTTGTCGTTAGTTGTTGCTTGTCGCTAGTCTGCGCTTGTCTGCGCGAGTCGACAGTACTAGTCTGGTGTAGTCTGCGTGAGTCAGCGGGAGTCGGCATGTGTCGGCTGTGTGCTCTGCTCGCGACTCTGGTCAGGACTCTGGAGGATGAATATTGTTGTAGAAGGTAAAGAAGCAGCCTTGCTCATATTTAATAATGTATGTTAATTATCATTTAATTTGTTCCAAAAAAATGCCCCAATAATAATTTTTATAATATAAAGTAACTCTTTTAAAGAAAAGCATTCATTTCAATTTAAGGAATATTTCCAATGCATGATCATTCCTTCCAAGAATAAAAAAAATATACGCCAGCATTGCGCGAAGCTGTGTCGAAAAATATCTAATTAAGAGCAGATATAATTGCAGTTTTTATTGAGGTAAGAATTTTTGCTTTTTTATTCAGAATACAGGGCCAAAGGGCAGCGCTGCTGTCCTCATAAAATTTATCAGGTTATTAAACTTTTTTATTATTTTTGGTATTTCAGTGGACATTATCGATCACAAATTTAAACAAAAGGAAGTGGAGGAACTCACTTACAGGTAAACATAGGTAGTATGATCATGTCTCTGGTACCCATATCACACCCAAATTCGATTTAACCGCATCTTGACCGTTATGTAAGTCTGCTGGCCTAGAAGGTAAATCTTCTAAAATGTAAGGGAGCGTAATTTTCCTCTTCAGTTTCTTCTTCTTGATCGACGTTTCGCACTCTGTGCTGGCAACCTCTTCAGGATTTTTTGGTTTCTAAGTTCATCATACACGCCGTTGATTGCAGTAATTATTTATCTCACAATTGTGCCATTTTCAAGTGGTACAGCAAAAATGTCAAACTTTAAAAGTTCTCTGATATGTATACATTAAAATGTAACATGTGCTGCAGCAAAATATTTTGCAGCACAACTTGAAGATGGGTCAAAGGCCGAAACTGTAATTGTGAAATAAATAATTTATACAGTCAACGACGAATATGATGTCCTTCAAAAAATTCTACATGACTGTGAACACCGACTACGGAAGTTAATCTTCAGGATGTTGTTGTTTTCACGGTTAACTGAACACCAGAAAATTCTGACGAAGACAACAGCAAAGGGTTCGAAACGTCGACTGAGTAGAAAGAAAGCGCCAGGCAAATGATACGAACTAACATACTACATTTTATCTTTTCATTTCAACTCAGCTTGATGTGCAGGGTGGTCCATAAGTGTGGATCTACCCTTCTAAAACATAGGTAGATAAACAGAAGTATTAAGTCAATTGATAAGAGGTAGTAGGGGCGGCAGCATCTGTGAGGCTATGTTACCAACACGGCGGCCATTGTAGAATTCAACGTTTCGCATGCAGTTAGTAATTTTCGAATAGGAAGTGGGTCATGCGATATCAGACTGACAGAAAACAACACGAGATAAATAATGGTGCTTTTCATTTCAGTATAACTTACTTCGTTCTTGGGTTATGCCAAACGTTTCTGCCTCACAGATTTACAAGTGACACGGGAAACTGGGTTATCCGCACATCGATAACGGACAATGAGAATTTTGACCACATATAAATAGCACCCATAACGAGCTCCTCTACTACACGCTGTGAAGGGCCAAGGGATGTCTGCCAGCCGTCCTGTCATCCTCTGCCTTTCGGCATCATGCGGATGCGGTGTGGAGGGGCATGTGGTCAGCACACTGCTCTCCCGGCCGTTTTGCAGGCTTTCCCGACAGTGGAACCGTTACTGCTCGGTCAATTAGGTGCTCAATAATTGGCACCACGAAGCTTAGGGCACGCCATGCCAGTCCTCCAACCAAGGAAAAATCCTCGGTAGTACTGGGAATCGAACCCGGGTCTGCCGCATGGCAGGGTGCTATTTGTCCACCTCTGTAGCTGAGTGATCAGTGTAGATGTCTGCTGCATGGCAGCCATCTTCACTGACCACTCAGCTACAGAGGCGGACAAATAGCACCCTTAAAAAATGCAAATGTTACAACATCTCACCGGGGATGATCCATATCGTCGGGTTCAGTTAACAGAGTGGGTGACACGCAATGTAGATGACATCCGTCTTTTGCTCTATGACATACAGTTTATGGATGAAGCTAATTTCTGTGTGAAGGAAGAGATAAATAAACAGAATCACAGATCCTGGTTAGATGTCAACCGTCACTGGTTGGATCCATGGGAGCTAGAAGACACACCAAAAGTGATGGTTTGGAGTGGAATGTGGGGCTGAAGAATTGTTGAGCCTTCTCCTTTTCAGTAGGCAACGGCCTTGCCACAGTGGATACACCGGTTCCCGTGAGATCACCGAAGTTAAGCGCTGTCGGGCGTGGTCGGCACTTGGATGGGTGACCATCCAGGCCGCCATGCGCTGTTGACACTTTTTGGGGTGCACCCAGCCTCGTGATGCCAGTTTAGGAGTTACTCGACCGAATAGTAGCGGCTTCGGTTAAGAATACCATCATAACGACTGGGCGAGCAATGTGCTGACCCCACGCCCCTCCTAACCGCATCCTCAGATGAGGATGACACGGCGGTCGGATGGTACCGGTAGGCCACTCGTGGCCTGAAGACGGGGTGCTTTTTTTCTCCTTTTCAGTGTACACTAACAGCAGCCTGTTATCTGCCAGTGTTGGACGAATATGTGCTGCCTTCACTGCTGTTTGGAGATGAACATTCCCAACTGTCTTTCAGCGTGATGGTGCCCTACTTCATTACAGGCTAGCTGACTGGACACACCTGGACATCCAGTTTTCCCAGAGACGGAAAGCTGGTAGAAGTCTGGTGGCGTGACCACCAGGTTCCCTAGATTTAAGTACATTAGATTGCTATCTATGGGGACATGCGAAGGCAACTATTGATTCAGGAAAAGGTCAGAAAACTTGCACACGTCAGGGAGTGCACTTGCATTCCAATATGTGTGTTAGTTTGTGGGTGAAGCGGATAATCATAGCCTTGCAATGCGCCAGACAACACGCCGAACACATCCTTTAGCATTTATGTACTACCAATAGTATTCGCCTTGTTCTGTACAAAATGCTACAAAGCTTGTGAATTAATAAAGCGATGCTTAAATGAAAGCCACAGTTCTTCTTCCCACGTAACTCTCTATACGTTTTGTATGTTACATGATCTCCTTTCAGTTTCAAAAATTACGAGTTGTATCCAGAATGGTGGCTACCAAAATCGCCACCACGTTGGTAACATAGCCTCCCAGTTTTTCCCCCTGTCCTATCTCATACTATTTGACTTTAAATTTCTGTTTATCCATCTGGTTTTTTCTAGAAAGGCCGTTCCACAGATATGGACTCCTTTGTAGTATACACACCATTTACATATAGTAATACAGGCAAACAAGATATGTAAATACAGTGACCGTTTATTAGACAATCAACCAGTGTTTGTGTACCAATATAAGAACAAAAGTACACTCTGAATAAAATGACAGCTGTGTATGACCCGTCTCATACACCTATTGACGTCCATACATTTGGCAGGAAGGTGTCCATATTGATATGTACAGACAAACAACGCTGGAATTAGCATCTGAATACTCGTGCATTTATTTGCATCATTCAAGTGTTGTGAAACTGTGTGACCCACACAGTGCATTATTGATTGTCACAGCCAAGATGTGTCGCTGATGGCCACATGTCACAGCACTATTCTCTGATTAAGCTGGATGTGTGTGAACATATTGTACATAGTGTGCTGGTTGTGTGGACCACGTGCTGTCTTGGCTTTGCTCGATCTTTCTTGGAAGTATCCAGAACAGCGCGATTTTCAACAAGTATTGCGCTGTAGCAGTTTTTGATCGGCAGAACTTTCTTCAATTCAGCAAATCTGTGGTGTCAGTACTGTTTACCTTTCGCTATTTGTTCGTCTAGTGGCTGTTTCCACAAAAAGAGAAAGTCTAGTGATCTATAGTAGCAAGCCTTTATAAAATGAATGGGAATGACAGAAGGGAGAGATGGCGATTCTCAGTATATAATATGCAGTCACATGAGGAAATCTGCTATGAAACAGCATTACAATACCATGCAAAAAGAAAATAAAAATTTAGTTGACAATGAAAGAGCAAAAAATTACATTGATCAACAGATGAGATTCATTGCTCTGTACATCAAGAAGCAATTTGCTAATTTTCTAAATTTGCAGGCTTGACGCACGTGAAGAAATTGGTGATATGAATTGTAAAATTTCTGAAGTCGCAAGCATTATCCCACTACCACCTGCAACAGTCGTCGATGGAACTGAAAGAAGGGGCTGCATACTTCAAAGGGCATTGGTTAATTCAAGGAGCGTGGTTGGAACGATTTTTCGATTTAAATTTCTCTACTGTTGAATTTACGAAGGAACAAGGAGTGCAGTAACATCTGGAATGGATTGGAGACCTCGCATTTTATATGCATTTGACTGCACACTGCCCACAATACAGTGTGAGAAATGGCTTCTTTCTGATTTTATGGGGATGCGTTTAAAAGAAAATCGCATTTTACAAGGAACACTTTCTGACAAACACAGTCCAATTCCCTAAGCCGACTTAAAGAAAATGCGAGGTTTGAAGAATTGATTGTGGCTGGAAAGAATTACAAGGATAGTTCCCTAAATGTTTTGAGAATACTGGCAATCTTACATCTGTTTTACAGTTGTTTCCGAGACCATTTGCTGTTCCAGTCATAAACACCCCTGTGCATGTGCAGATGCAACTGACTGCAAAGTAATTTCCATTTTAAAGGCAAATCCCTTTATCGCTAAAACTGTGTAGCATATCTACACTGCTTTCCGCAGGTACAGTTTTCATGTCTGCACAATGAAGTTGCAAAAGAGCTGCAATATTTCAACCGATATATATATATATATATATATATATATATATATATATATATATATATATATATATATATATATGTGTGTGTGTGTGTGTGTGTGTGTGTGTGTGTGTGTGTGTGTGTGTGTGTGTGTGTGTGTAAGACTTGTTTTCGATTATGAAACTAAATAAGTCATGATTATGAGACAATCTGAGTGCAAAAATATGAAATTGTACACATCTCTCTGTATGTCGACAGTTTGTACCAGAAAAAAATATATTACATCTCCAGTGCGCAAAAATAATTAAATAATACTGAAAATCTGTTTGGTTCTTGATCTATGTTGTTGAGAAGTGTGAAATATAAAACCAAGTCATACACAATGTGACTGTGTTGCCTTTTATATACAGCCTATTCACAGTTTCCCTCTCCTCCCTCCCCCCCCCCCCTCAAGCAAGCATGGAGCGGCAGTGGGGCAAACGTGCCAGTCAGGCTGTGTGCTATGGCACTTATGCTGTAGCACAACTCATGAGCCAAATTCTTGACCACCCTGACGTAGTGTGAATACACCGCAATTTGATGACTATGTTGTCTGTCATTTTGTTCAATTCCATTGATGTCCATAGTCAATCGACCCTAAAGTAACATAGGTCATAATATCAATTCACTCTTGACGAAAGAAAGGGAGCAGAATACTAAAACATTCCACAATGCTTAAAAATGGAGGCTTTCACATGTGATGTCACTAGAATAGAATGGGATAGATGGGATGTCAAGGTCTATGTTTCTTGGAAACTAAGTTTTGACCTGATATTGCTGGGAGGGATGGTGCCTTGTTCATACATCTCACTATAGTAGAGTTCATGTTTTTGTGTCTTTATAGTCTTTATTTTATTATTTTGCTTTATTATCATGATAAAATGCAAATGTTCTTGTGCAAAAGGGGAAAAAGGGGAAAAAGTTTAGGTTTCACAGCACCTGGACAGAGAAAAATCATACGTGCTGTGTCAGAATAATAACCAAGTATTTATGTTTAAAATCTATTCCTGACTGCAGACGCTACTTCATGCATTGAGTACCTTAGGTAACATCCTAACAGCGGTCATCAGTCACGCCATGCATTGCTAACACGCTAATCCTAGCATCCGCCAACACTTCATGAGGTGAACAAGAAAAAAATGCTTAAGGGGAGCCAGAATGTTCTATCTCCTCCACGTTAATTTCAGCAAATATAAACATTTTTTCCTTAAACTTTAAACATATGGCTCTGAAATTTGGACAATATTTTCAATGAGTATTTCTGTACAAAGTTGTAATGCCATGTTACGAAATATTTATTGATTTTTGTTTTACAATTTTTTTAAATATTGCCAATTTTTTCTCTAAAATATTGCAATTTTTCTTCTTTAACTCCTTAAATATACAATATTTTTTTACATTTGTTATGACAATGAAGGAAATGAAATAAACAATACAGTCTATAATTTTGATTCATCTACTGTTGGTAGTTTTCGAGAAAATCTTCCTTAAATACGAAAATTTGAATCTTGTGGGAAGTGGCTTCCAAAGTTTTTTTAATACATTCCCACTCCATGTGATGGATCATCAGCATCCTCTTCTTTTCCTGGTGTTAGTTTTCTTTTCACAGGTCTCTTCTTCGCTTTTGCTGCATGTTGTAGAATTTTGTCTCTTCTTGCTGTACCTCTTAGTCTTTCTTCATCAATTATGCGCAGTGTGAAAATGGTGTTGTGCCCTGGTTGGAAACCGAAACCTTTCGACATATCACATTTTATAATGTCTCCAGCATCGTATGTTGCAATTGCATCATACACTACAAAGTGCAATGTTTTTATCTGCACAAACACAATTTTTGGAATCACAACCCAAATTAAATCGTTCACACTTCCATTGGGATTTTGTGTTTTCCCATGTAGGCACTTTTGCAATAAATTTGGCACTGATAAATCTCTGAATATGGTCTTAATTATATCAATTACAGCATTTGGCAAAATGTTTTTATTGTCATAATTCTTTCCTGCCCCCCTACAAACCATGGACCTTGCCATTGGTGGGGAGGCTTTCTTGCCTCAGCGATGCAGATAGCTGTACCATAGGTACAACCGCAACAGAGGGGTATCTGTTGACAGGCCAGACAAAGGTGTATTTCCTGAAGAGAGGCAACAGTCTTTTCAGCAGTTGCAGGGGCAATGGTCTGGATGATTGACTGATCTGGCCTTGTGACATTAACCGAAGCAGCATTGCTCTGCTGGTACTGTGAATGGCAGAAAGCAAGGGGAAACTACAGCTTAAATTATTTCCTAGGGCATGCAGCTTTACTGTGTGGTTAAATTATGGAGGTGTTCTCTTGGGTCAAATATTCCAGTGGTAAAACACACCAGTCGTGGACTACTCAGGAGGACGTCGTTATCAGGAGAAACAAACCTGGTGTTCTAGGGATTGGAGTGTGGAATGTCAGATCCCTTATCGGTTAGGTAAGTTAGAAAATTAAAAAAGGGAAACGGATAGGTTAAAGTTAGATATAGTGAGAATTAGTGAAGTTCGGTGACAGAAGGAACAAGACTTCTGGTCAGGTGAATACAGGGTTATAAATACAAAATCAAATAGGGATAACTTCTGCAAACTAGATTTAAAAATGAATAAAAAATAGGAATGCACGTAAGCTACTACAAACAGCATAGTGACCACATTATTGTAGCCAAGACAGCCATGAAGCCCACGCCTACCACAGTAGTACAAGTTTATATGCCAACTAGCTCTGCAGACGACAAAGAGATTGAAGAAATGTACGATGAGATAACAAAATTATTCAGATAGTGAAGGAAGACGACTGGAATTCTATAGTAGGTAAAGGAAGAGAAGGAAAGTTAGTAGGTGAATATGGAATAGTGGTAAGGAATGAATGAGGAAGCCACCTGGTAGAATTTTGCACAGCGAATAACTTAACCAACTTATTTTAAGAATCATGAAAGAAGGTTGTATACGTGGAAGATGCCTCAGGTCACTGGAAGATTTCAGATAGATTATATAAAAGTAAGACAAAGATTTTTAAATTGTAAGACATTTCCAGGGGCAGGTGTGGACTCTGGCCCAATCTATTGGTTATGAGCTGTAGATTAAAACTGAAGAAACTGCAAGAAGGTGGGAATTTAAAGAGATGGGACCTGGATAAACTGAAAGAACCAGATGTTGTAGAGAGTTTCAGGGAGAGCGTTAGGGAATGATTGACAAGAACGGGGAAAGCAATACAGTAGAAGAGGAATGGGTAGCTTTGAGAGATGAAATACGGAAGGCAGCAGAGGACCAAGTAGGTAAAAAGATGAGGGCTAGTAGAAATCCTTGGATAACAGAAGAGCTATTGAATTTAATGCTGAAAGGGGAAAATATAAAAATGCAGTAAATGAAGCAGGAAAAAAATGAATACAAACGTCTCAAAAATGAGATCGATAGGAAGCACAAAATGGCTAAGCAGGGATGGCTAGAGGACAAATGTAAGGATATAGAGGCATTTATCACTAGGGGTAAGAGAGATACTGCCTACAGGAAAATTAAAGAGACCTTTGGATAAAAGAGATGCTTGGATGGGAAACTAGTTACAAGCAAAGAAGGGAAAGCAGACAGGTGGAAGGATATAAGGGCGATGTTCTTGAGGGCAATGTTATGGAAATGGAAGAGGATGTAGATAAAGGTGAAATGGGAGATATGATACTGCATGAAGAATTTGACAGAGCACTGAAAGACCTAAGTCGAGAAAAGGTCCAAGGAGTAGACAACATTCCATTAGAACTACTAATAGCTTTGGGAGAGCCAGCCATGACAAAACTCTACCACCTGGTGAGCAATATATATGAGACAGGTGAAATATACTCAGACTTCAAGAAGAATATCAAATTCCAAACTCAAGGATAGCAGGTGTTGACAGGTGTGAAAATTACCGAACTATCAGTTTAATAGATCATGGCTGCAAAATACTAACACAAATTCCTTACAGCAGAATGAAAACTGACAGAAGCCGACGTCGGGGAAGATCAGTTTTTGATTATGTAGGAATGTTGGAAGATGTGAGGCAATACTGACCCTTCGAATTATCATAGAAGATAGATTAAAGAAAGGCAAACATGCGTTTGTAGCATGTGTAGACGTAGAGAAAGCTTTTGGCAACGCTGACTGGAATACTCTCTTTCAAATTCTGTGGGTGGCAGGGGTAAAATACAGGGAGTGAAAGGCTTTTTACAGAAACCATATGGCAGTTATAAGAGTTGAGTGGCATGAAAGGGAAGCAGTAGTTGGGAAGGGAGTGAGACAAGGTTGTAGCCTATCCCTGTGTTACCCATTCTGTATGTTGAGCAAGCAGTAAACGAAACAAAAAAAAATTGGAGTAGGAATTAAACTCCATGTATAAGAAATAAAAACTTTGAGGTTTGCCGATGACATTTTAATTCTGTCAGAGATAGCAAAGGACCTGGAAGAGCAGTTGAACGGAAAGGACAGTGTCTTGAAGGGAGTATATAAAATGAATATCAACAAAAGCAAGACGAGGATAATGGAATGTAGTCAAATTAAATCAGGTGATGGTGAGGGAATTAGGTCAGGAAATGGGACACGTAAAGTAGTAAATAAATTTTGCTGTTTGGGAAGTAAAATAACTGATGATGGTCGAAGTAGAGAGGATATAAAACTGGCAAGGGCAAGGAAAGCATTTCTGAAGAAGAGAAATTTGTTAATATACTTAAGCTTAAGTGTCAGGAAGTCTTTTCTGAAAGTATTTGCATGGAGTGTAGCCACGTATGGAAGTGAAATATGGACAATAAATAGTTTAGACAAGAAGGGATTAGAAGCTTTCGAAATGTGGTGCTACAAGCGAATGTTGACGGTTAGATGGGTAGATCATGTAAGTAATGAGGTGGTAATGAACAAAATTGGGGAGAAGAGGAATTTCTGGCACAACTTGCCTAGAAGAAGGGATCTGTTGGTAGGACACTTTCGGAGGCATCAAGGAATCGCCGATTTAGTATTGGAGGGCAGTGTGGAGGGTAAAAATCGTAGAGGGAAACCAAGAGATTCAGAAGGATGTAGGTTGCAGTAGTTACTTGGAGATGAAGAAGATTGCACAGGATAGAGTAGCATGGTGAACTGCATCAAACCAGTCTCTGGACTGAAGACCACGACAACAACATTCCTTTCCTGACTGATACACACACCATGGGTCATCACCTGTGAGACATAGTGCTTGTTGTGGGTGCTCATTTGTTGATGCAGTATGAAAAAATAATGCCCATACTGCTTTTATCATATGCTCAGCGCTTCCTGTGTTTTGCCTAATTGCACAACCATAATACCTCTGCAATCCGTCAGTCTCCCTCTTCCTGCAATGGTCTTACCATCCCTAAGCTTCTGGGATCTCTGCTTCAGTGTGCACAAGCGACCCCCCATGCGCATTCGCACATTTCCAGTGGAATCCTGTTTTTTAATGTGAATTTCGTTGCCATAAGATTTGAGTTCCTCTACAGTTTTATATCACTTAGAATCACCATCCCATATGTAGTTAGCATATCGTACATGATACCACCCCTCTGATCTGGAACAAAATTCTTTTCATTCCCCTATATCCATGACTTCACTAGTGTCACGAAAATTTGCTACACAACCTTCATTATGTTCCTCCTTGGTATTTCCCTTACACCTACAATGTATGGAGAGAACAGCAACATCAATAACTTAGCAACTGTCTCCACTGGTAGGCGTCATGACTCCATTTAGAGATTTATGACCTCTACGTTGCCATGATCCATCTTAAGCAACACTTAAATCTCTACAGTCTCCATTATCAGGCACAGCCTTTTCAAATGCTTTTTTTTTTGTTGTTGCTTGTGCAATATCTCAGCAGAAGATTCCACCTATTCATTATAAAATCCGAACTTGGTTGGTGGTTTTGGCAAGTTCATAATTCCACATAACATTTTTCCTGCAGCACTGCCCTTTCCTATGCCACACAAACTCTGCACTAGCCTAACATTTATGTCATACACCTTCTTTCCACTATTACCACTACAAGAATTATACAACGAAACCTCTCCACCACATTTGTCACATTTCAATAACATTTTACATGCAAAACCAATGTGTGAATTTATTTTCAATTTGAGTCCTCTTTCTTTGCAAACTTGGCGTAATGCATTATGTTTTTAGATATTAGACAGCAAGGAAATGTTAATTATTTCATTCACATCATCACTGTCACTTTCACAGTTTTCAAATTTTCCTTTGCTGTCAAAAAGTTTCTTGCTGGATGAAGTTTTCTCAAACAGACTTGGAGTGGTTGGTGAACCAGTTGGAACAGCATTTCCTTTTGAAACAGCAAAGGATTTCTTCTTCTACTCATTTCGTCTTTTCTTATACACTCTATTGCTGAAACGGGGCATATTTATATCCACAAACCAAATACATAAAACAAATACGAGAAAAATTCGTTAAATGCGCAAAATTGTTGAGCCAAACAACAGACACATAGAAAACTTCACAAGTCAACATAAACCATGTGCCATTTATGTTTATGGATAAGAACATTCATTTGTCACAGAGATCAAGGCCCACAACGTAAAAAACAAAATACTGGCGAATGCTGCAAAGAAACGCTGCCTAAAGACAACGAGTGATGCCATCAGCAATAACACACCAGTTGTCTATGGCCATTTACGCGGCGCGGCGCATCAACTTTAAAACGATTAAAAACACACGTAGAATTCGTTTAGAAGATTGAAACGTGATTTGTTTTAATCAGAAAACTCCAAATAATTATATAATGAAAAAACCCACAAAACTTTCATTTTGCCATTTATATCGTTCTGGCTCCTTTTAAGACATGTGTATGTGAATGAGGCATATAGTGCTGCTCATAGAACCAATATTACCCAGTTCCAGTTTATTTATGCTAATATGTACTAGTAACTGTGGACAAGACTGCAGATGAACTAATTGTGGTGTCACCGCCAGACACCACACTTGCTAGGTGGTAGCTTAAATCGGCCGCGGTCCATTAGTACATGTCGGACCCGCGTGTCGCCACTGTCAGTACTTGCAGACCTAGCGCCGCCACATGGCAGGTCTAGAAAGGCGGACTAGCACTCGCCCCAGTAGTATGGACGACATTGCTAGCGACTAGACGTACGAAGCCTTCCTCTCATTTGCCGAGAGACAGTTAGAATAGCCTTCTGCTAAGTTAATGGCTACGACCTAGCAAGGCGCAGTTAACCATATCTGGAGAGAGTCTTACTTGTATTCACCATAAACGATGTATACCAAAAGGATGGATTAAAGTTAAGTATTCCCAAAGCAACGAACTTTTCTTATTAGCATTCATTGAGCATCCTGTTCCAGAACTCACGCCAGCCGGCGTGTGTGTACGCGTGCCTATCAGTAACCTCACCCTGTGTCTAGACTCTTGTCTAGACACAACACTAATTATATACATCAATATAACCAGGTGTCATTAAGTAGTTGCTAGTATGTTGCTGGAATTTTAAATAACTGGTAACTATCATTCAACACAGCTTCATGTAACTGAAATTGAGTTTGTTGTTTTTGGATAAAATAATTTAGGGTATGGGCTGCATCACTGTAAACTGCTAAAACGACAAAATTGGTGATGTTTCAACTCACTTGCTGTAGTTCTTTTCAAGGTGGTTCACTGTTGTATACTGGCGCATGTCTTCCTATGTACTCGTATACTGTCATTTTGAGTTATTTGGTAGCTCCTGACGCCACTTATATGAGATGTCATCGAACAATTTGAAGAGTCTGTTATGGAATGGGTGGCTGTATGGAATGCTGTTACCTGTGCCACCCCAGTGGTTTACTGGAAGGCAACTGTAGTAGATGACTGATAGAATGTAGCATATGGGCTGCTGTTGCCTGTGCCATTTAGGCAGTCCTTCGTTGGTGATTGGAAGGCAATAAATAACAAATTGACATCTTGTATCCAGGGGATGGTGTTTTCCTGCAGTGAGGCCACATGGCAATTCTCTTGCAGCCACTGTTTATACTGCTAAACCCAGGTGAAATTGTGCTGATGACTGGCAAACACACGTGGACTACTGGGCTGGATTGGCTAACAGCCAGGCCTTACTCAACTTGTACCCATCCTCCCTCTTCATATTGTTAGGGCCTTTGATTATTTCAATAGCCCCTCTTACTTTCCATTGCTGCATCCACAGCTGCCAAACAGGGACATGAGGTTCTTGAAAATTGATAGGACAGGCACATTCCTAATGGTGTTTAGCTACAACTGGCATGTTCTGTTCCAGTCGAACATAACGTTCATGCACCGAGACGTGAGAGCTAATGGGTCTCCCAGTTCCCTCAACACAGACTACGCC
The DNA here is from genome assembly GCF_023864275.1 of Schistocerca cancellata. Taxonomy (NCBI): domain Eukaryota; kingdom Metazoa; phylum Arthropoda; class Insecta; order Orthoptera; family Acrididae; genus Schistocerca; species Schistocerca cancellata. The sequence goes on from NC_064626.1 coordinate 97,015,190, forward strand.
ACATTAACGCTGAAGTTTGTAGACACCTGCTATGTGGAGTGCATTCATGGGATCCTTAGCAGGCCTCACCAAATCTTCGATCTTGCTGCCACTCTGAAATGTAGGTATGATAACTCTGCAGCATAGAACATTGCCTACACGTTCGCTGTCGCCTCTCACATAACATGCGAGTAACAGGAAGAGTATGCTCGTTGTCTTTGATCTGTTTTTTCTTCACTGCATCTCACCGCTCGTTGTATGTCTGTTCGTGTGGGATGTTGTCTTGAGCTCGTTCAGTTCCTGTTGTACACAGTTGGCTTCAGTACTCCGTTGAGCTCAAGCAGTCAGTATATGTAACGCAGCTTTCTTTTGTGCTGGATGATGATGCAAATCTGCGTGTCGCGTGTATAAATCTGCTGGTGTGCTTCAGTTTCCTGTAGACTTTATGGCCTAGTCTGCCAGTAGATGTTCTATATGGCCTACATATCCAAGAAAGCAATCGTTCAATTGTTTTCCACTTCTAGCTTGAATTGTATGTTCTTGTGTTAGCTGTTGAGGCTCTCATAAAATCTACATAGTTCTGCTTCCTCAAGCGGCCGTATGACGAGCGTGTCGTCCCCATCTCTGAGCCGGCAATGTGGGCACAATGGCCTGGAATTTAGAGCGGTTTGTTCGAAGGCTTCCATGATATGTCAGCTGGTTCAGGTGAGAGGGTGGAGCCCATAGCCATTCCATCTGTTTGCTCGTAAAATTTGCCCTGCCAACTAATATATGTTGATAACAAGCACAGCTGTACTAGGTCACAGATGTCTATTGGCATTTGCTCCTGTAGGATGTTGATGGTTTCGGCTGTAGGATTTATTTATTTTTATTTATTTATTGTTCTGTGGGACCAAATTAAGGAGAAGTCTCCATGGTCATGGAATGAGTCAATACATCAAATTATAACACGATAGTAGATAAAATGAAATATAAGAAACATATTCAGGCGACAATTCGTAAGTTTAAATAAAGAAAATCAGCAATGTAACACTGGAATTTGGTTAATTTTTCAGCTCTTCCAAGAGCTCCTCGACAGAACAGAAGGAGTGAGCCATGAGGGAACTCTTCAGTTTAGGCTTAAAAGTGTTTGGGCTACTGCTAAGATTTTTGAGTTCTTGTGGTAACTTATCGAAAATGGATACAGCAGAATACTGCACTCCTTTCTGCACAAGAGTCAAGGAAGTGCATTCCACATGCAGATTTGATTTATGCCTAGTATTAACTGAGTGAAAGCTGCTAACTCTTCGGAATAAGCTAATATTGCTAACGACAAACGAAATTAAAGAAAATATATACTGTGAGGGCAATGTCAGAATTCCCAGATTATTGAATAGGGGTCGACAAGAGGTTCTCGAACTTACACCACACATAGCTCGAACAGCCCGTTTTTGAGCCAAAAATACCCTTTTTGAATCAGAAGAATTATCCCAAAAAATAATACATATGACATAAGCGTATGAAAATATGTGAAGAAGACTACTTTTTGTGTTGAACTGTTACTTATTTCAGATACTGTTCTAATGGTAAATAAAGCAGCATTTAGTTTCTGAACAAGATCCTGAACATGGGCTTTCCACAACAGCTTACTATCTATCTGAACGCCTAGGAACTTGAACTGTTCTGTCTCGCTTATAATATGCCCATTCTGTCTGATTAAAATATCGGTTCTTGTTGAATTGTGACTTAGAAACTGTAAAAACTGAGTCTTACTGTGATTTATCATCAAATTATTTTCCACAAGCCATGAACTTATTTCATGAACTAAATTATTTGATACTGTTTCAATATTACACACAAGATCCTTCACTACCAAGCTGGTGTCATCAGCAGACTGAAATATTTTTGAATCACTTGTAATAATAGAAGGCATATCATTTATATAAATAAGAAACAGCAGTGGCCCCAGCTTAGACACTTGGGGATCGCCCCACTTAACAGTACCCCATTGGGACTGAACATCACTACCACTCTCAATATTGCGGAGAATTACCTTCTGCTTTCTGTTCTTGAAGTAAGAGGCGAACCAATTGTAAGCTACTCCCCTTACTCCACAATGGTCCAGCTTCTGCAGGAGTATTTTGTGGTCAACACAGTCAAAAGCCTTCGTTAAATGAAAGAAAACACCTAGCGTTCGCAACCTTTTATTTAATCCATCCAAAACCTCACAGAGAAAAGAGAATATAGCATTTTCAGTTGTTAAACCATTTCTAAAACCAAACTGTACCTCTGACAGCAAATTATGTGAATTTAAATGCTCCAGTAACCTTGTATATACAACCCTCTCGATAACTTTAGTAAACACCGATGGCATAGAAATAGGTCTATAATTGTTAAAATTTTCCCTGTCTCCCTTTTATAAAGTGGCTTCACTACCGAGTACTTTAATCAGTCAGGAAACCGACCACTCCTAAAGGAAAAGTTACAGATATGGCTAAGTACTGGTCTAACATACATAGAACAATACTTCAGTATTCTGCTAGATACCCCGTCATATCCATGAGAGTTCTTGGTCTTTAGTGACTTAATTATTAACTCAATCTCCCTCTTGTCAGTATCATGGAGGAGCATTTCAGGTAGCAGTCTCGGAACACTTTTTTCTACGAGCGCTATATGATTCCCTGTTGGGACAAGGCTTCTATTTAGTTCACCTGCTATATTCAGAAAGTGATTATTAAGTACTGTACATATATGCAACTTATCAGTAACACGAACATTCCCACTACGCACTGATTCTATATCCTCGACCTGTCTCTGCAGACCAGCCACTTCCTTTACAACTGACCATATGGTTTTAATTTTATCCTAAGACTTAGCTATTCTATCTGCATACCACATACTTTATGTCGAAGCTGACTGTAAGATCCATAGCTACTAGTTGCTGTTCCCATATAAGCTGGATGAAATGCATAGATTCCTTAACATGAGAGTACATATGGTCAAACAGGCTGCATAATTTGTGGACGACATATTTTGCTATATAATATGTGGACACTTGATCGCACTGACAACCAGTCTTAAAGGATAGCTTTCCTTCTGGACCTTAGGTACTCGATATATTCTTGCTGGCACTGAAACGTTCGACATAAGTCCCCTCAGGTGTGTCGGTCGATTCTAGAACCCTCAAGCATGACTTGCATCTGCCTCACTATCTTCTATGTGGTATGAACTGTCAGTTCTTTGCACATGAGGTCATCCAACAGTTCGCTCCTTTTGGCTTCGTATAATGTAGTGTCCAATATTACTGTTTTATTGGCTTTGCCTGAGCGTAAAATTACAATTTATTTGTTGTTCCATAGTCCACTTAGAGCTACTCTTTGTCCAAGTGAGATATTCTGCTGTGGAGATTTTGCATGCTGCAGGATTCTAGTTATTTCTTGAGTATCTTCTCTGCTTCTACCTGAGGCGGTTTCCAGAAAGAGGCTTCAACGGCTTGTGTAATGTCCTATGTCAATATGCACTGGGGCATCACAAAAAAGTTTAAACCCCTAGACAGCACATCTGTAGCTGCCTTGCTGAAAGTATGTGTTGATAGGTTCACCACAGTGCGAGACATGTGCAGCTTCGGTTGAACACTCTGTTTCACCTGTGCGAGCTCCATAAATTTCCTCTGCTGGCGACCCTTTACTCCTTCACTCAACGTGTAGGCTTGCCTGTACGTTATTTTGTCGTCCTTTTCTCAGTCAGTTTCCGTTAACTTGGCTGTCAATCATAAATAGTTCTCGAATAACTACCTGTTGTTAAAATCCAGCATGGAACAAAGATGATGGATTCTTTCCCTAAATAGCGAATGGCTAACACGTTTGAAAATATTACTTGCTTTTCTCGTTCTGAAATGTGGTTGCACCCATAGGAAACTTAGTATAATGTCGTGATCTCGGCATCTCTTCATGATGGCGAGACCATTGAGCAGCTTCTTCCTTGTCTTCTTCAGTTGTTCCAACTTTCGAATAGGACCATAAACTTTCTGCCCGTACAGGTCACTAATATAAGTTCATAGACCTCCACAGCCAGTGTCGTTTCGGATTAAATAATTTACGGTATTGTTCTTATGTCAAAGTTGTCAGTAATGTTCATTCTCCAAAATGCGAGTGCTGTTGAGTACCCCGGTTTCACCAACATAGCCTTCGCCGCATTCAAACTGAAGTTTGTAGACACCTGCAGTGTGGAGAGCATTCACAGGATCCTTAGTGCACCTCAACAAATCTCAGATCTTATGGCAACTCCGATATATAGATCTGATACCTATGTAATGTAGAAGCTTGCCTAGATGGTTGCTGATACCTCTCACATTATGAATGTGAGCAGCAGGAAGAATAGCTTCCGAACCTTTATCTATTTTGTCTTTGATGTATTTCATAGTTTCTATTTCTCTGTTAATGTGGAGCTAAACATGCTCAAGGCAGCATGCTGTGTGAATGTATACAGCAATACAGACATGAGATATGGCAAAGACAAAACAGACAAAGGTACAGAAGTTACTCTTCCTGTTGCTTGTATACCTTATGCAAGAGCCCTCAGCGACTGCGTTAGCAAAATATCCACTGAGCAGATATCAGACCTATATTTTTCAGTGGCCACATGTGTTCACCACGCCTACTAATCACTTACCAGAGTGGCACAGGCAACAAACCGTCAATACGTTATCTTCTACCAGTCACTTACTAGAGCTGCCTTCCAACAAACCACTAGTGTAGTACAGGCAATAGTGTACCATGCAGCCACTCCCTCCATAACAAACTCTTCAAATTGTCCAATGAAATCTCAGATATGTGACGTAGCGAGCCACGAGATAATCGAAAATGACAGTATATAAAGGAAGACATTCACCAGTATACAGCAGTGAACTGCCCTGAAGAGGACCACAGCAAGTCGGTCGAAATGTCGGCAATTTAGTTGTTTACAGTGATGTGGCCCAGTACCGAAAATAATTTTATCTAAAGTGACACAAATCATGGAAGCTTACAAGCTTAAGATTACCCTTGTTTAGCCACAAATCCTTGACTAAGCGATCTACATACTCCATATTAATAATTAGCACTGACCTCAATTGATTACTTGTTAATTATTCCTGTTGACTTTATATAAATGCAGCACTATTTTATTTATATTTAATGATGATCAGATGCATGTTATGTATCAGTTGGTATTTAGGTCCACATAGGAATGATACAGCATATCATGAGGTGCAGTTCAACCATGATTACTGCCTGACAGTTGTGAGTGTCACAATCAAGTAATGATTACTCTCCCTATATACAATATAAATACCATCTTTAAATCGAGAAAAGTAAAGTAATTCAGGACAGACCTACCATTTTGCGAATATCTGCTACTTACATTCTTCTACAATACATAATAGCGACAGCTTTTGTTTAGTTTGTCAATTACTATCGCTCACTTAACACAAAAAGCTTATTTAACACCCAGTCAGCGATATAATCTTAGTCAACACTGTATTATCTCTGTTTTCTTTCCAGTGTAAAATATAGATCTCGCTTTCTTTCCTTTTCTTTCCCAAAATATTTACCATGAACTACCTCTACTAACTATAGCACTTATAGTGACACTATATTAGCTTCATGGTTTATTTTCATCCACAAAAATCTGCTGAAATAATATCGTAAAATTAGACACATAAATAATAAATTATATTCTGAGCTTTTCTCTATAATGCTACCAGTATCTCAGATTTTCTAGCCTCTCTCCCCATTACTTTATTTTCTTTCACTTATTTATTTATTATTCTTTTTCTTCCTGGGACTCAAGCTTATTTTGAAGATTATTTCATTTACTTCAACCAAACACTCAGGAAGTATTTTACTTCCTTTTTTGTACCAAAACTTTATTCCGTATCTATGTGTACAACAGAATAGCAATGATAGTGGATGGGTACTAGTAACAGTTTGTCCCCAAGCACAATGACTAAAAGTTAAAAAATCTATAAACAAAAAACCAGAGAGCCACTCTGTTTTTCGGTGCTGAAGTTAAGCAATCCAAGCAAAATAAAGTTTCTTAAAATGTTGGCAAATCGCATCCCACTTTCATTCCCTAATGGAAGTGTCACTCACCATCTTAGTACTGAAAGTAATGACAGTACTTCGACATGTTTGCATAAATGGCTCCAATGGGGTACTATTTAACTGTTGTGAGAAAGATTTTGACAATTTATGGGCAACACTCACTGTACAATGAAAGTAGAGTTCGGCCCCAAAATTTTCTAATGCCTGTTTAATCAAATATTTTGCATATTGAGTCACTACTGCTCAAAGCAAACCACAGATCAATCAGCTACACATCAATCCGATATGGAAACAGAGCAACCACACTATCATGTGGTGTGTTCCAGTCCTCCAAATAAACACACCAAACACTCAGTTACCTCAGAGTTTGCTAATTTCCTATAAAAAAACAGCGAGCACTCAACTGCCTTGGAGTACGCCAAACAGGAGCACAAATCAAAATACGCAGAACAGTTTGGATCAGTATCTGACTACAACTCAATTCACACACAAGCAATAAATGCTTGACCCAAGTATAGCTCTCCCAATGAAATGTTGCAATCATCCAACACATTATATACACCTGCTCTTTACACCATTATTTTGCAAGACCTCCCATGCTAGCAATTAAATTACTGACAATCGAAACCAACTAGACCATATTTAATGGCAGAAAACTTGTATAGCTTAACAAATCAAATGGTAGTCAGGTTGAAATCTCGAAGTTTTTAATTTTGTTTTTTCGCTGATCTTAATGTACAGAATTTTCCCTTTTTTTAGTTACATGTAACACACATATAGTATTGTCTTAATTAGTTTATTCATTCTTTCAAACAAAACATTGTGCATGTGTGACCATGTACATTTGTATGCTCTCAGACTGAAATTTGATTTCTTGAATCAATTGCCTACAAGGACAATTACTTAGGAGATGGGGTTCAAAAACTTTCTTAGCAGCTGGGGAAGAGAAGCTATATGGAAAAATATGACCAGAGTGCACAGGTGATGTACAAACACAGATGGGTATGAGGCTGTGGCAACGGAGAACTACATACAATGGAAAGAAATTGGAAGATGACAGACGATTACATGATAAGATAGACTCACAGAATCTGTTATAGATAAAATTCAAAATTATTATCACATGACCATTAGGCAATATATTGATATAGTATCAGCAGCATAAGATGGGCCAAAATTCCCACAACAGTGATTGTATCAGTCAGTAAATTGTATCTTGGTGTCTTTGATAGAGTGGCAACATTCAGTCAAAGAAATGTTGCAAAGTGTGAAGTCCTGAAAATATTGCTGCCAACTCTTGTTTGTTCCACAATGAAAAGCACTTCCAATTTAGTTAAAGAAAGACAAGGCAAGACAACACAGATGATATATTATCCCTTCCTTTCTGTGGTTATTAATTGTTGTTATTATTAAGTGAAACACAAGAAAGGTATGATATATATATATATATATATATTTGTAGGTGGCCAAAGATAATTATTAAATTATGTTTCAAATGAGTGCTAGGCTCCCTACAAATTCTTTCAAATGCTTTTGGCGAAATGTGATGCAGGCTGAGTTCACTGACCTAGAATAAATAGTATCTTTGAAAGTATGCATTTTTCATTAAATAAAATTAGAGAAGCTTTGCACTTTAGTTAGTTGAATAACTCAAAATGACCCTTTCTGCTCCGGCTGTGATGATATGTGACACCGAAAAATAAATTTAAATATGCCATGTAATGGTGTCCAATTGTTGCCAGTCAAAGATCACCACTGCTCACTTCGCAGAGACTGAAAAAATGCTACATAACTTTTTGCAATTATTAATTCAGGAAGAATTATTTTCATGGGTTCTTTAAGTGACACAGTGCCCCCACTTTTTGTAAATATATTTCCACAAAGCACAGAATACACACTTGAATTATTCGCTTCATATGAGAACAAAAAGAACAAAAGCTACCGCAAGTGTACCTTACATAGAGCAGAAGAAATTATCTGACTCGAAGTGATTTTAAATATCTTTTTCCTCTTGTATGTAATGACAAAGTTAATAATGTTCGTTTCGAGAACATTATGCAGCACGATCCCATCTAATATAAATAATGTCTAACATTGCAATCAATATAGTATTTCTTTGAAGCTAATTTAATAAATGTTCATACTTAATTTGTCGTTTACGTCCATATAATATTGTTCAGAGTTCTTTTAATATTTACCTCAAATATATCAGCTTCAATATTTCAAAAGGGACACTATTATGAGCAGGAAAAAGGAAATTGCAAGACGAGATGAAAGAGGATGCAGACAACCCATCATACTGTGCTGGAATGCATTGACAACTTTTATCGCTTTTTACCATAAGTTTTACTTATTAAGTACAAAGTGTACTTTTTCTCAGCTTCTACTTGCCAGAATTTCTTCAAAACTACTTGGTATATTCATTAGAGTATTGTAGATATTTTAACACAGGGTTTCCTTACTTTGTAAATCTCAAACAAGTTAGAGCATTGCATACATACAAAAGTGAAGACAAATTTTTTATTTTTATTTCCACTTTTAAAATAATAATTATTGTGTTAAAACTAATCAATATTTTTAGAAATACCTCTGCTGGGGTGGTTAGAAATATATAACCTGCAAGTCATATTTTTTCAGATTTTTATTCCTGATAGTTTCTGAGAAAAGGTAGACTTTACATGAATAAATTAAACCATTTTGGAACCACTTAAGCAAACATATGTACAGCACTAGCATCACCTTCAAAAATTTGATCACTATTGCTGTTGGTTACCGGTTTGGGTACCATCTTCACTTCTCAATTGGCTATTGCTGTAGTCCATCGATTCTGCATTGGTACTCTACAGCATACTTCAAACAATCATATATTAGTAAGTACTTATATTGACATATGATCAATATCTAAGACATGTTAGCATAAATCGAGCTGTTGTGCCTACAAGTTAAGATGACGGAACTATTGTGACAACAACTAAAATATGTCAAATCTTTTTTCCCATCACATCTATATTGTACATAAATAATAACATAAACTGATTAAACAATTTTCATCAAATAATCTTTTTAACAGTGTAAAAGCAGATCTATTGAAGTAGAAAAAATACAGCTGCTTTGACTTTATTTGGTTTTTAGAAAGAAAAATATGCAGTGACTAAGGCAAACAGATTCATTATATTACCTTACAAATATCGTTTAATTTATTTTTTCTAGCAAATGCCTGGATGACACTTTTCCTTTAGTTCCACTTTTAGCAATTACAACACAAATTTTATCAAAAATATCCCTTGCCAATTTTCCTTTGCCTAGTCATAAATATTGTAATCGTTGTAATTCTTCTGTTTGTCCCAGCATATTTATTGATCGAACAGGCCACTGGTATGCTGCCAGATCATAATGGTCAACAGGCATAATATCTCATTGATCAGACATGTCACTACTCTCAGGTCCATAGACAAACTGACCTCCTGTGGACACACAGCCGATATCTATCTCCTCTGTCCCCAAGCCATTCTCTACACTATCTGCTCCCAAGGGTGCATGTCATTGGCCAAATTGGTGATCACGTCTACTTCTGTGGCTGGTGACACCTGGCAGGGTAATCCAGTTGTGGTAACATGGGTGTAGTTACTCTGTCTGCCCTGGCTGCCAGAACATTGTGTTTGCTCCATGACTTCTTAATGCAATCTAGTGATGGTTCCAAGCCTTGCTGAGATTATAACCATGGCCCCGGTTTGTTAGATTATCCCTAGTGAACGTTTTGGAGACCTCTCCAATGACGCTGTCCCAAGATATTGGAAGTTTGCGCTAAAATCCTGGTACATTGGTATTCCATTGTAAGAATCTCTGACAAACATTGCTCTGCGACCGCCATATTGTTAGGATACATTAATCGAGTGTGCCACTGGCATGCTTTGCTCTAATGTCTGACAGTGTACACTGTTTATCCGGTATATGTCTTGCCACATTGGTATGGAATCAGATATACCCCAGCTTTCTGTAAGCTGAGGTCATCTTTAGTGCTTGACAACGATGGCCATGTTTTATTGGGTGGGCAAAAGACAGTTACTACTCTGTACTTTTTCTGTATAGTATGTTCCTGATCTCTCTAAACAGAGCACAGTTGTACTGTAAAACTATGGTAGCTGCCTGTTTCCTTATGCCTCAGCCATCGTCACTGATTGTACAGAATGGAGGGGGGGGGGGTAGAGCGTGCCTAGTCTGCCATTACAGCAATTTTTTTTGGAAGCATAGTTCTGTGGTGCTCCCATTTCCACAGAACATTCACTGCATCTGACATGGTACATGCCTTATGTACTAAAGTTTTCAGTATCTCATTTCTGTGAGAGGACAGTGGCAGCTGAATGTGTGTAAGTACAGGACAAAGTACTTTCTGATGCACAGCTCTTCTTCCGATCTTAGGTCGAGGAAAAGTAATCTTCCTTCTGCCTTGGGTTCTGTAGGGAATTTGATGTTAGGATTGAACCGTGGTTTTATTTTCAAAGAATATTCTTAAGAATTTATTTTATTTACTAGCGATTCATCAAGAACATTAACACATTTAATCACACTATGTAAGCATGGAAGTAGTTGCCAGGGAGTAACTGATGAAATCATAAGCAAATTCCTTTTAGCAAATGGCAATTTTATTCACTTTAATAGTGCCTAAAAGCATTTTTTAAAGAAACAGATTTAAAATTATAATCGGAAAGCACCCTCTAAATATCAGAGTTACAGTTTATTCAGAGGCAGAAAGAAACAAGTTTCGATTGTATGAGCTTTTGGGCAGAGAACTTGCCGCTCCCTTTTGACACGGCCGTAGTTACGACCGCTCACAACAGCCTCTGAAAGACTACACTGGTGCAAATCTGCAACACACCAAATTACTTAAAACTAACAGTTTTAACAATTTATAGAAGCACAAAAAAATGGTTCAAATGGCTCTGAGCACTATGGGACTCAACTGCTGAGGTCATTAGTCCCCTAGAACTTAGAACTAGTTAAACCTAACTAACCTAAGGACATCACAAACATCCATGCCCGAGGCAGGATTCGAACCTGCGACCGTAGCGGTCCTGCGGTTCCAGACTGCAGCGCCTTTAACTGCACGGCCACTGCGGCCAGCTACAGAAGCACACAAACTATGACCCCCCATAGGAGGGATGGAAATGGTACAAAACGCTAAAAATTAAAAAATTAACTTTGCCACCGGAGGTGCAACTTGATTTTAACTTCTAAGAAAAGTCTTACAGTGAAAGGATGGCAACTTTATATACTAAAATGATCGTTTAAATAAAAGCCCATGAAATGCAATCTTATATAAAATTTTACAAGGTTGTCCAAACAAGTTTCGATGCTCTGCAGTACACAGATACCACCTCTCAAGATGATAGGCAAGATCAAAACATATTTCAGGAATTAGGCCATTACACTCCAAGCAATAAATTCGTTAACAGACCAGATCCGACAAACATGACAGAGGCAGCTACTAACGTATGGTAGATTGATAGGGAGATTGCTCTAACCCACCCCTACTCCACAAGGGAAAAACGGACCACCCAATTTGAGGCCCAATCTGAGGCCTTCAGACTGAAGTTGAGGCATTTCACAAAATCCACTGAATTGTGGACATGATGCAGGCATTTCCCCACATAAGTGGTTTGTATTTCATTATGATCATCAATATTTTGCCAACAAATCTGTAGGAGCCCTGATGTTGCTGACAATTAAGTGTAACTGGAAAACATATTTGTGGAACTTAGGAAGTACATATCGTCTTGGCAGTACAGATCCTCGTGTTAGCTATGTGTTGTTGACCCACTGTGAAACTTTTGAGTCCTTGAGAAGTGCGCTGGTCTTTTTCTCCACCTTTTCGATGCACTCAACATTGATCTTCCTGTAGGAGTCTTCATCTAGCAGGATCTGCATCTTCTCAATGTAATCCTTTTGGGAGAGAACAACAGTGACGTTGCCTTTGTCAGCAGGTAATATAACAATCTCTGGACACTCTCTGACGTCTCAAATGGCTGCCCTTTCTTTGCCGGTAATGTTTGACTTGGTAGGCTTAGTTCTCATCAGAGCACGTCAAGTTCCACTACATATTTCTTTGCTGCATCAGGCCGTAGTCACACCACGATTTGTTCAACTGTTCTGACAATGTCCAAACTGGTGTGAACTTATGAGTTTGGAGAAAATTTATGTACCATCTTCAGAACTGAAACAGCGTCTCCATTCAGCTTCATGTCTGTCTAACTGATGACAGTCTTGAAGGGGGCTTCCAGTGATGATTTGTCAGTGAGATGGACCAATTTTGATGCTTAATATCCTGTACTTTTCCTAAATGCAGAATTGGCTGCTACCCAGGCAAAACCATCAGTTCAGTCCCAGGTCCAGGAATTAAAATGTCTGGCCAGTTGTAAATAAAGTTTAAATAGTTCCTGGCAGTTGCTCTCCAGGCTCCAGTGGGCAAAAAGTATCATCTCGTGCACCAAGACTAAGCTGGCTTGCTTCTTGATTCTCCTGGCTGCCACTGAATCGATTTCATGCATCACCTTAGCACAGTTTTGCACAACATACTCAGCACGATACCTCTTCAGAAATGTGAGTGCACACAGTAAATGTGATCTTTGGTGGCGCAACTTGTAGAATTTCTTCATGCTGTGATACAGCCCCTCCCTGGCTATGATTCTCCAGTATCTCCCAAAGCATTTATTCCTGGAACAGTCCATCTGTGTAATGCAGGTTCATACTGTGCAACAGTCACAATATTTCGGCCATCAGACATCTCGCCGTAGACAGGTGTGCTGATGAACTGAGCTCCTGGGGGACGCAGCTGACTTATACTGTGTGATCAAAAGTATCTGGTCACCTGGATGAAAATGACTTACAGGTTTGTGGCGCCCCCATCGGTTATGCTGGAATTCAATATGGTGTTGACCCACACTTAGCCTTGATGACAGCTTCCACTCTCACAGGCATACTTTCAGTCAGGTGCTGGGAGGTTTCTTGGGGAATTACAGCCCAGTCTTCATGGAGTTCTGCACCAACGAGAGGTATCAATTGATGTTGCTCAGTGAGGCCTGGCACGAAGTCAGTGTTCCAAAACTTCCGAAAGGTGTTCTATAGGATTCAGGTCAAGACTCTGTTCAGGCCAATCCATTACAGGGATGTTATTGTCGTGTAACCACTCCGCCACAGCCGTGCATTATGAACGGTGCTCGACCATGCTGAAAGATGCAATCGCCATCCCCGAATTGCTCATCAACGGTGGGAAACAAGAAAGTGCTTTAAATATCAATGTAGGCCTATGCTGTGATAGTGCCATGCAAAACAACAAGGGGTGCCAGCCCCCTCCATGAAAAACACCACCACACCATAACACAACAGCCTCTGAATTTTACTTTTGGCACTACACAAGCTGGCAGATGACGTTTACTGGGCATTCGCAATACCCACACCATGCCATCAGATCGCCATATTGTGTACCTTGATTCGTCACTCCACATAACAGTTTTTCCACTGTTCACTGATCCAATGTTTATGCTCCTTACACAAACAAGGTGTCGTTTGCCATTTACCGGGGTGATGAGTGGCGTATGAGCAGCCCCTCGACCATGAAATCAAAGCTTTATCATCTCTCACCTAGCTGTCATAGTACTTGCAGTGGATCCTGATTCAGTTTGGAATTCCTGTGTGATGATCTGGAGAGATATCTGCATGTTACACATTACAACCCTCTTCAACTGTTGGTGGCCTCTGTCAGCCAACAGACGAGGTCGGCCTGTACTCTTTTGTGCTGCATGTGTCCCTTCACGTTTCCACTTCACTAACACATCGTAAACAGTGGACCTAGGGATGTTTAGGAGTGTGAAAATCTCGAGTACAGACGTATGACACAAGAAACACTCAATCACATGACCATGTTCGAAGTCCATGAGTTCCGCAGAGTGCGCCAGTCTGCTCTCTCACGATACTAATGACTACTGAGATCGCTGATATGGAGTACCTGCCAGTAGGTGGCAGCACACTGCACATAATATGAAGAACGTATGTTTTTGGGGGTGTCCAGATACTTTTGATCACATAGTACATTTCTGTATGCAGTTCCCATCTGAGGGCGCTTGTCGGTGCCTAAGGAGGTGACACAGCGCCCACCATAGATGCCAAAGAGAAACCTCTAGTATACAGGGTATGCACCATCTGAGATGCAGAGTGTCTTCCCCAGGAGCTAGAACGCCTCACAGCTGTGTTACAGAAAACGGTTATTTAGAATATTAGATTACATTGTGTGAAGACGGACGAAGTCATGGAGACAGAGGCAGCCACAGTCTTTTTACTGTACACAGGTGCACTATCAGGAAAAATTGGGCACATACTGAGAAAGCACTTCGTGAGAACAGTCCTTTTCTCACGCAATAAAACATGAGCGTTGCTGGGGAGCATCGAAGACGACCTTAGTTTACATTTATGGAAGACAGTATATACCAAATTCGGCACAAATGTGTGCGAGATACAATGGACGAACAGCATACACCATCAAAGATTGTTGCTGAGTACGCCAGCAGTACACTCAACTAATGTATCCCAGCAATTGCAGATCATCGTTTGTTCAAGGATCGTGCAATGGAACATGAGCATACCAAGATTTTAGCACATACATCCATACACTGGATCAGTGTTGTTAGAGAGTCCATTGAAATTTGTGGGACGATCTCATCAACCAGGGTTGTGGTTATTATCTCAGCAAGGACTGGCAACCAGCACTGGGTGTAATTAAGAAGATGTTTAGCAAACAAAACATTGTGTATCATGTAAAAAATGAGGAAGAATGGCTGCAAATATTGAAAACACCATTCACATGTAACTTTTTGGCAGTTGGGTTACTGTTAACCTTATGTCCTGACAAGTAGCTGCTTTACAGACAAGAGCAAAAATATCAGTTGGCTCGACTGACCCATTTCACCAGGACAGATACAGCAATTAGCAGATATATTTGCTAGTGCTAACCGAAGTGTAACATCTACAGTGATACTTCACAGAAGGAACATTTTAATATTTGTGGAGTCATGGAGTGAGAAGGGATATAAGTTTTGAATTAATAAAAAGGGATTTTAAACTGTGACAATTTGCAACTAAAAATAGCAGTTACCTGAGAGTAGAATCCAGAGAAATCACTAATATTGGAAAGTCACAGTTTAGCCTGTTCCCACAATTTGATTAATTTTGTATAGCACACTACCGAAAAATGGAACATCTGGAAAAGCATTGACAATATTTATAAAGGAAATCAATTTACCATATCTATTGTGTTTTTTCTTCGAATAATGTCAAATTATTGTATGTATCCCTTTCAGTATAGTTGACATTTCCACTTAGAAAAGCTATTTCGTGAATATTTCTTAATCAATTTAAATTCTTATGTATATATAGTGTAAGTGTCAGCTGTTCCATTATTGTATTAGTTAAAGCATTTTTCTCTGTTGGATATCTGTCCTGTCTTATTGGAAAACATTCAATGGAAAAAATATCTAAGTCACTGTGTAATATTTGAAATGAGTCAAATACGCAAAGCAAAATAAAAAACTTAAGGCTAAAGAGATACAAACATATGAACACCATTAGTGAGTGTGGTGAAAATAGGTTAACTTCTAATGTTAACAGATGACGATACCCTCTGGATAAATTCTAGTGTCCGATTCCACTCATCGGATTTGACTAATGGTGTCATACGTAAGGCAAAGATGCTGCATATCAGCAATCTATGAAGGGAATGGATTATACTCATAAACAAACGAATATAGCATGTGATAAAATAATAAATTTAATGTGATTATTATTTACACACGAATTACATGGAAACGAGTTAAAGATAACCGAAATAAGTAAGAACAGGAGTGTAAAAAATTTGTGTCTAACTAGAATTATTATCATAATTTATGCAAATGGATGGGCACAGAGAATCATAAACTGTAATACAGTATAGCACATGGTGAAATCGTCCTATTGCAAAATTATGTTAATTTTATTATTGATTATTCATTCAAATGGGAGAAGCGCAGGAAAGTACTTGTAATCTTTAAACTGAATATTGTGATTCATGATCAAATGATGATAACACCTTTCACCCAGGCGCTTGTATGAAGCAAATCCATCCGACATGACTATGGAACCTTCTTCCTCATATTCTTCTATTAAAGATGTCACTGCTTCCTTTGTACGATGTTGTACAACCATAAATACAACATCACGATCCCCTCCAGAAACTATACTCCAAAAATCCAAAGCCCAACAACCTCATGCCCCCTTTATACTTTCTCTCTCCAAAATGTGATTTGTCTACTTCAACTCTAACCCCCCCCCCCCTCCCAATGATCCCCTATACTCTATAAATTTCTCTACAAAATGAAACCAGTTAACTAAAGTGCCACACGAAACCCCTGCTTCATGCATGACAGATCTACAAGAATATTGATAGCAAAAATAGTAGGTTAACATGACAGTTAATTCTAAATTCAGCCTCGAGCTTTCGAACCAGCTCCCCCTGTGTATAGATCTCCATACATTGTTTTTTCTGCACCTCCACCTTTGTCAAACTCATATAATTTCCACAAACACTGCACTTGCAAAATTCTGCAGTAACGCCAAATGATTTCAAAAATCTTATAGCTGACTTACTCTCAATCATTTTCTCATGGAGAATTCTAGTGTACGATACCACCCGTCGGCTTTGACCAATGACGTCATACGCAAGGCAAAGATGCTGCAATGGACAATCTATGAATGGAACGGATTATACTCGTAAACAAATGAATGTATTATGCCATAAAATAATACATTTAATATGACTATTATGTACACGCGAAATTCATTTAAACGAGTTGAAGGTGACTGAAATAAATAAGAACATGAGAGGAATTACGAGTGCATATATTATGTAATATAATAGAACAGCGTTGTGTAGAACCTGTTGACAGCGATGTGGAAGGTGTAGTATACAGTTAGCAGAGCCTGTTCTATTATATTTTCTACACGTACTGCAAAAACGATCTAAAGGAATTGTCGAATAGTTGGAATCAGTAACTAGAAGCAACCTATGTAGGAGGTCATTTCTAATTACCGATTCCAATATTACTGTTTGTTGCGCAAAAATCACATATCAGAAACGTGCGTAAAAAAATTATCTTGTTACTGAACTACAGAATACTACCTGACTTTCAAAAAATGAAAATCTTTACACAGATTACTGCACATGCAAAGAAATAAAATGCGAAAAAGACCAAACCTTGCAACCAATAACTATACTACACGAAAGTCACACCAGCTGCAGTAGTTCCAAATAACACTCCGTAAAATCGATACACCAGGAGTGACAGTAAAATTAAGACAAGTGTAGCAAAAAAATAAAAAAGGAAAACATAATAGTGGCTATATAATAAGAAACATACCGCATATGAAATTCCAAAGGAGTCAAATGTCGAGGCTGACGAGAACGAAATAAGAACATAACAAGAAATAATAATGTCAGAAGGTGAAACTGTTACGAAAGAAGCAAAATCCAGAATAACTAATGAAAAAATAATAAGAAACACAAACTCCAGGCACGAATGAGGTACCACTCAAATCAGTTCTTCCCGCCCTCAATCAGACGCAAAATTTGAAAATAATAAAAAAAAAATTAAACCACGAGTCAATCACATAAACCCTCCAACAAAGACACAGCAATACCCCTCGGCCCACCATTGTAACCAGAAAATATTAAAACGACAGAAAAACTTCCGTCCAGAGAAACCAAAAAAGTAGCACTCGCACAATACAGTAACATAAAAAAACGCAACGTAAAACAAGAAAAAAGTGTAGGACCCACCAACACCTAACTTAACGAAACGAGGCCTGTACATTTTGCTGACTACTTTCATAAATGCAAGAAATAAACAATAACCTTTAGGAATACTCTTCCTCCAACAATATTCATCTAAATGGCCTTGCAACACTGAAATCCTTCTCTTTCCCCACAAGGACGCCCAATGATTGCAAAAATTTTGTAGTTGATTTACGGTCACTCATTTTCTGAAGCAGAATTTTCGCAGCAAAAACAACTGACTTATCCATAACGAACACCGTGAGAACACAAGACCTTATAAATCACGAATACTTATAAATCACGACTACATTCATTAACAACAGATGCTGAAAACAAATCACGAGATGAAAACAAAACAATCTACATCGAATTTTTAATATACTATCGTAACTAGGAAATCCAGAGAAATAATTTAACGTTCATCGACAGCAATCTGCGGCAGAAACAAAATAACATCACACATTACGTCATTGGTCAAAGCTGACGGGTGGTATCGGACACTAGAATTGACCCAAATTTTCACTGTAAATCCAAATGACTCATCCATAATTAAAAGCAGTTGTGTGAGAAATCAAGATCGTATAAATCATGCCCAAAACGAATTACAATATGAAAACAAAACAATATATGTAGAATTTTTAATATACGCTTAACGAGGGTAATTTGCGGTACAAACAAAACAACGTCATACATTACATAATTGGTCAAAGTCGACGGGTGGAATCGGATACTAGAATTGACGCCATCCTCTCGCCACCAGCGTCAACGTCACAGTGCTCATTCCGAGTACCTTGACCTTACCTTAACGTTCCAGTCCGTCCCGTTCCATTCCACCCATTGACCGCCTGTGTAAATCAGACCATTTGAAATCCTGTGGAATGTTTTGTTTATTACGTTTCGCTACGTCCAGTTCCGTCAAGCTGAATCAGCCTTTACGCTGGTGGAATATGTTTGACCAAACTTAAAGTACATATCGCTTGCGAAGATGCTAATGTAATATTTTTATGTCCTACAAACGCCTTTGGGAATTCAACCGTGTATAACATTACCAATGCAGGAGGCATCATTTTTCTCTTTCTCCGTTGATTCACTAATTTTTAGCTAATGATAGTGATATCGTTGGTAATGTCTCACAAATGTCATCTGAGGTTGATGCATAATTTGCGGTCTTTGGATCCGGCGTCTGGTTTTGTGCTGTTGTTGTAGAAGACGCGGGGTAGTGATTGTATTGAACGAGTTGTAACGTAAGTACGTTTTTTAATAAGGGCATCTGAATGCTTGTGAAATAAGTTTCTCACTTTATTTCAATAGAAGTTTGCATTTAGGAGAAGTTGCTTCTACTATGTTAAAGAAATCCCGCGGCGTGTTGTCTCGTTCGTGGTTGAATAGCTGATTAAGAGAAAGCTTTGTTTAAGCTACAGCCAGGGTGAAGTTTAAAAGTTTATGTGTTTAATTGCAGCACAACAGTAACAAGATGAAGATGGTAAGAGGAAGAGGTCGAGGTGGAATGGGAAGAGGAATGGGCAGACCAGGGCCATTCAAAGTTAAGCCTTTTGTCCCTCGTCACCCTTTCGATCTTACTTTGTGTGAATCTGCGTTTCCTCGTGTAAAGCCATTGCCTGATGAGACTGCATTCACGCAGGTAAAACTTTCGTGTTACATTTAACCGTAATTAATAATGAAGTAGGCTAATATCTATAGTTTGAGTACATAGAAATAGTATGTCGTCCTGGTGCTTATGTCTGTAAATCTGGCCATCTGTACGTTTTACCTTAGCGGTCTTGTAAAGCAGTTTTTTTTTTAACTACGTGTTTTTTATGTATTTATTATGAGCCTCTTGTTTACTAGAAATATTTCCGTACAATTATTTTTAGTCTGACAATTTCACGGTTTTGTGGCATTGCATATTCGGCTGCTGGTAGCAGACGAGTGCATAATTGTTTACAAAAGAATAACTGTGAAGTTCTATAACATTATTTCACTATACTTTTCTATGCATTTCACATCTGCAGATCGTTTTTATTGATAGGTTATATAGATCACATGGGTAATTATTGTTTTGGTGTTTGCTCATGTTCCTCTATACAAGAACCATTAGTACTTAGTCTACCTGGAATTTGCCTTCTAGTGCTGACAGTTCCTTGATCTTTTTAAAAAGGATAAATTTGTAGGTAGTTCATGCTTTAGGACTACTATTGTTTGTAGCAGTTGTATTAGGCTGACAAAATTAAGATCATTATTGCTTGTTTTTCTCGTCATATTTTACTGTGGTGCTGCATTCTTGTGAAGAGAAAAAAAAAAAAAAAAACTTTGATTTCTTTGTAGGCACTTCTGAAGAGAAATACAGATCTGTCACCATCACCGCAAGAGCAGACTTCTGTTCTAAATCTTGTGACAAAGATACAGACAGTAATGGACAACTTGGTTGTTGCTCCAGGTGGCTTTGATGCCTGTCAGTTGGAAGAAGTTAGACAAGTTGGATCTTTTAAAAAGGGAACTATGATGACCGGACATAACGTGGCAGACATTGTTGTCATACTGAAAACCTTGCCAACAAGAGAAGCTGTTGATGCACTTGGTGTTAAGGTGCAAGAAGATTTGAAAGCTCAAGATCCACAAGAGAGTGAGTAACTCAATCATTCCTTGAGAAAATGTCAAACATTGTCTTTACAGTAGTAGTATTAAATTGGCAATTTTTTAGTTATTGGAATATTGCAATATGTGAAATGGCGTATTCTGTGGGAATACTTATGTAGTAAACATACTCAGAAAATATGTTTTGGCAGAAACAGTGGGGAAAGAGGTTTTATATAAGATATAAAACGTTTGTGTGTGTGTGTGTGTGTGTGTGTGTGTGTGTGTGTGTGTGTGTGTGAGAGAGAGAGAGAGAGAGAGAGAGAGAGAGAGAGAGAGAGAGAGAGAGAGAGAAATAATGTTAAAGTTTGTAAAAAATGTTTCAGTTCTCTCTATGTTAACAAATGACCGTGGCTTCGAGATCAGTAGTTCTGAAGCAACTGTGAGGGTTTTAATGACCACTGTCCATCACAATCTTCGGAAACTAGACCCTGAACTGCATTTAGACCAGAAAATTTTGCAGAGTCATTTAGCAGCAATCAGACACAGGTGAGAATGTTTCCCATGTTCATAGCATTCACTCTTCGAAAACGTGTAAATGTACTAATAATATGAGTTATTTGTTTCTAAAAGCTTCAGTCTGCTCTGACATTGCTTGTTTGCTGTAGAAGGCATGAATTAAAGTTGAAGCTTGTTACTTATTGTCAGGGATAGTTCACTTTACGTTATAAGGGATTGAGTGTGCTGTCATTGAAATCTGAAGATTTGATGTTCTAAACTTTGTAGTATTCATGGTGTTCACTCATTTCATAAACTGACTGCCTCTCAAAACCTCGAAGTTTATCTCTAATGGCTCAGTGGTTGCTGTTCTTCACAAGAAATGAAATGACAGCCAACACCACCTAATATTACACTGGTGTGGAAATATAAACACCAAATAAAAAACACAAATTCATAATAATAGTTGAACTTAAGACACAGTTATGTGCAAATTTGACATCAGACAGCAGTACAAAATGACAAAATATGGTGGCAATACACACAGTGAAAAACCACAAACTATAGAAAGAGGTTTCAGCAACATTGGTTAACCTATATGTCTCAACTGTAGATGCAGATACCGATGGGTGATAGCTTACACAACAAAAACATTAACCACACAAAATATTCAGGCACCAAATTTAATATTAGAGATGGAGACTCATGAAAGGAAATAAACTTATGAAGAAAAAATAGTGTACAGTAATAAAATATTCTTAACACAATTCAAGAAACAATTTAGAAAACTGAGACAATAACACATACCTCAGTTAAAAAACAAATGACGTGAAACAACTTGAATGCCAACCTCACCCTCCCCGCCCATAAAGGAAGAGAATACACTGCCAGCCACTCCCACTTAACTTAGGAGCAGGGGCCTATATTTGTTGCCAATAATGAAAAATTACAGTAATGCTGTAAAACAGTTCTCCTAACAGGGCTCAACACGAGCATGCAAGACAGAAGAATGCCTTTTGTCCTTTTCAACAACGGGTCTGACAGGAACCCCCACTCCCCTCCAGTTTCCCTCAATAGTATTCATTGCAGGCCCCAATCTTCAAATCCAGTATTGAGGTTCACAATGAGGTGATTATGGCCCCTATTGCACAACCCCTTGTATGAACTCAAGTCATGTGACAGTAAATCATTTAGATACATATTCCTCTTAGTGAATCTAAAACACATGTACCTACTGAGATTGTTAGCATCAGTCTCCACCTGAAATAATAGCCCCATAGACCAACATGTACTTCTTCACTCTTATCAAAAGAGCTTGTCAGCTTTCACTGTAACCCAAACAGCATCCCTACCCCTCTAATGGTCCCCTTTATTTAGTGAATACAGCACAACTTCTCTACAGAAAGAAAATTAATCAGTTACTGTCTGTTCAGTACCACCAGCTTGATGCTTGTCATGTCTGATACAGGACTAGTATTAATGTTGACCTTTCCAGTGATCTGTGCCACACATTATCGTGGGGGCATCTCCACATACACCTATTGGAAGAATGTTGTGAGAAGACCTTCATTAATGTTATTACCACCTTTAATTTCACACCACAGCGTAAGACCATTAAATCTTAATTATGGATCCCTCTTGCAAAAATCACATAGCAAGAGTGTGAACCAATGTAACCAACTAATGAAACAAGGCTTAGACCATAGATCTATGATCTAAGAATGGGAGTATAGCAAAGCAATAAAAGGATAAATATGTTACACAACTATAAGGCACTAGATGATATTTGAGCGCTAAAAGGAAATAGTGCGCAGGGTAAAAAATTTCAATAAGAAAATTATTGACCTAAAATTCAAAATTCGTGTAAATTGCGAATATAATTCACAATTTTTTCTCGTAATTAGGACAACCAAAGAATGTGGAAATACGGAAGCGTCCGATCCTGCCCGTCTGCTTTGACCCATGATGTCACAAATATGGCGGAAACGACCATAAACCATGAGTCCAATATGGTGCATATAAAGTCGTTACGTACACATTATGAGGGCGAAAATACATCGAAAAACACACACACGTTCCACAAAAAGCCTAATGACACTAACGGGACAAGTGCGGGAAATAGGGGGTTTTTGGGTGGGGACAAACTAAATATAAACAAATTTAGACACCCACCTCCATGCAAAACAGACATCACAAAACTCCCCAAATACCATTAAACACAATGTCATCTGGAATCGGACACTTCCCTTGACGTATGTAGTTCAACAGTAGCTCCTGATCTCATAAATTGGAATCGAACACTTCCCCTGACCTATATAGCTCAAAAACATCTACCGATACCAACATTCACAGCCACACATTGGGATCGAACACTTCCCATGACTTATCCTCAAGACATCTCCACATACAGCCGTCCATGGTCCAAGACGCTGGAACTTTAAGTAAGCTTCATTTCTTCACGACCTACTGAACACTTCATGACTTCATCCAAAAATCCGAATAGTTGAAGAAATTTTATTAGAGACAACGCACTGTCCCCTGTCGTAGCCAACAACCGCAAACTGTTGACCCTGTCAGTCATATCCATACCTACCAAAGACATAAAGGCAATTTACCAAAATTCACACACGACGTCACACTCGCAAACTAAACCAAAAACATCACCTAACACACCACCAGAGAGCACCACTGATCGCATCAAGACGACACCTACAAACACGCCACTCTCACAAACTATATTCTGCGCCATCGTGACGTCACATACCACAACAGCCTTACGTCAAAGGTCACTGCAGACGGGTGGGATCGGACGCTTCGGTCGACCCAAGAAAGTTTAGTATCTGTACAGTGTCACCCTTCAAAACAAAGAAATGAGGCTTGTCACTGTTCAAAGCAAATAAGAGGTATTCAGCACTCAAATTGACCTGTGAATAAATTGTGAAAGAAATATGACATGCATGGTACAATGGGTAATATACCCACACACATGCGTGATTGAGAGCTTGATTGGCACACTAGTTCTACTGCTACAAAATCTGTATTTGTTACTACATACAGGGAAACAATTTTGGTACCCATTGTCATCAAATAAGAAGTTAACTGTTTCTGGCTTATTGGCTAAGAGATAGCTGTAACCAGTTATTATCCTTGTTTCAAAGGAAATGATCAGTTGGTAACATAATGTCCTGCTGTTTAGTTTGACAGTCTGGTGAATTATCACGGTAAATAGGCACTGTTTAGGCTGTACACTTCAGCTGGCACATGGTTGGGCATTTATATTGGAGTGTGGTGCTGTGGACACATTAAAATTGATTTTGAATTGGAGATAGTTTTCAAAATAAATGGTATACTAATTACTCGTTGTGATTCTTCAATTTCTCCAGGCATATTTTGACTAAATAAATCTCTGGTGAACAGCCTGATATGAGTGTGCATAGGACAGGCACGCTCATACCAGGCTGTTCACCCGAGATTTATTTCGTCTTAATTACTTGTTGGTATTTCTAGGGATTAATTTATAGTTTCACAATATGTGCACCACAGATTTCTTGTGCTCGGTTGTGAAACTTCTCTGCTTTGAACAGTTCTCTGTGGAACACATGATAACTGTAAAAAAAAAAAATTTGAATTACGATTGTAGTGGTAGGTTGCGTATTCATAATACATTTGATGGGGAAGTATCTGCCACATGATTTTGATAACTTATCAACTTTTCAGCCGTTGGTTTGAAGAAAATGCCCACCATTCATCAATAAAAGTTCTTATACGCCTATTGAGAGATCTAAGAAACAGATTTGAAGGTTTTGAACCTCTTTCTCCATGGATGCTCGACTTGCTGGTAAGTTGACAGGCATTTTTATTGTACTTGATTTTAATGGATAATTAGAATTTTAAAAAACAGTTGATAAAAGAGCACAAAATATTTGTCGGGTTGTCATCTGTTCTGTACAAAAATATCAAAATCAGCATTTCTCAGTTTTGAAATTAGATTCATAAATCAAGTATGTACGTGTGAAGATGGTAAGACTTCATGCATGACAGTGTAAGGTCTTACATGTCAGCCGACATGCAGTATGTTCCATAATCATTGCATTTAGGCCTATTAGTAATGAGCACCCAGAAAGCAGAACTGTAATGTGCAGCTTTGAGTGTCTTCATTGGTGATGGTGGTTGTCGTGGTGGCAGCGGAAGTCATAGTGCAGTGTAAATAGGCAAGTTAAGTGTTTAAGGAAAACTATTAGCATTGGCTGTTACAAGAAAATCATAAAGGATGTGTAAAAGGGTTCAAATATAAACACGTGTCACATCTACAAGGATTGAATCTGATTGTTAATGGTGTAGTCTGTGGTAGTGTAAAATTTGGACAAGATAGCAAGTTGCTCTGCCGTTATTTACTACACATGATCACGGCTTTTCGAAGTGGAATTCATAATTGATTTTTCCTAAAAGTTTAAGGTCGGTTAAATTTTAGAGTTTGCAATCTGTTGAAAATTAAGAAGTACGGCATACTCATATGGATGCTGTGTGATTAGAGTACAAGATACAGTTCCTCATTTAAGGTAAATTCTGGTGCTGGACAGCCTGTAGCAGCAACAGTGATGGAATTATTGATACCTTCCTATGGAAAGTGGCATCACATCTACATGTATAATTATTATTACAGTGTAGAACTTGCAGAGAAGTTACTTCAAAAGAAAATTAGAGTTCATGGAACAATACGGAAAAATAGAGAATTTCTGGAAAAATTAAAGTATGCGAAAATCAATGTTTGAAGCTTGTGATCAATGGGAAGGTGAAGTACTCGCACAGGTATGAAGAGCTTTGAAAAACTAAAACGATAAAAATGATCTCTACAATACATAATGCCACTTTGACTGACGCTCAAAGAAAATGTAGCAAAATTTATTTATTTTATTTATTTATTTATTTATTTAACCTGATCAGATTAGGGCCATCAGGCCCTCTCTTACATCGGACCAGTGTTTAGCACATGCAGCATTTCACACATCAGAGTTAAAACATGACAATAGTTTAAATAAGAAAATTTGATTACTCTAGTCACAATATGAATAAAGAATAATGACTAAGACCTAATAAAGTAAGTACTGGCAGTATTTTTACGACAGGTGCTATACATACAAATTATGATAAAAGTAATAATAGTAACAGTAAAAAAAAATTAAATAATAATGATAAACATGAGAAAAATTGGCAATAGTAATGAAGATTTGTGCAGATGTACATTAATATCTTGGTGTGTAAGGTAGATGTTTACTAGTATAGCGAGTTTTTGGGGAGGGAGACTTAAGGAGGGGGAAAGAGGGAAGTAATGAGATGAAGTGCATTTGTGTACAAAGGAAAGCATTACTGTTGCTTAAGTAGATGCGTCATTAACTGTTTTTTGAAGCTGGACATGTTTTTAAGTTCTCTAACATACCGAGGGAGGTTATTCCAGAGTCGGGTTCCCGCTACTGTAAAGGACTTGGAGAAGGCGACTGAGCGATGCAGTGGAACAGAGAGGATTTTATTATGATGGGAACGTGTGTTTCTGTCATGTTGTTCAGACATAAGCGTTAAGGACGAGGAGAGATATGAGGGACAGTGTACATTTATAAGGCAGTAGATGAGACAGAGAGTATGGAAATCTCTGCGTTTGTCTGCACGCAGCCAGGACAATTTTGCATATGCTGGTGAAATGTGATCAAAAAGTCGAATGTCACAGATATATCGGACACAGGCGTTCATGACCAGTTCCAGATGTCGTGAGTTTTCCTGAGAGAGGCCTTGTAGGATAATATCGCTGTAATCAATGATTGGGAATATAAGCGTTTGTACTAATTTCTTTTTCAGATCGAAAGGGAAGAGTTTTTTATATTTTTGTAGGACATGAAGGGATGCTGATGCTTTTTTGCACACTGCAGTTACGTGCTCTGTCCAATTTAGATTTTCATCTATTATTACTCCCAAACTCTTTGCTGAGGGAGAGAAGTTAATATTTGTTCCATTTATTATAAGAGATGGTACGGATTCCCGATGTTTTGGGCTAATGAGCTTAGAGTGACCAACAAGTACCGCTTGGGTTTTAGATGGGTTTAGTTTTAGTCCTATGTCCTGTGCCCATTTTGATAATGCCTCGAGATCAGTATTGAAGTTTTCAATAGCTTTCTTCAGATTGTTTGGTTCCGCACTTAGATACAACTGAAGGTCATCAGCATACATATGATATTTGCAATAAGTCAGAACCGATGACACATCATTGACATACAGAGAGAAGAGTATGGGACCTAGTACTGAGCCTTGGGGAACGCCTGACACTACCTGCCGCCATTGTGATTTTATATTCCCGGACAGGACGCGTTGCTGACGAGACGTCATGTATGAGCGAAACCATTGCACTGCACTTGGTGAGAAATTTAGACCGCTAAGTTTGGCTAGTAAGATGTCGAAGTCGACAGTATCAAATGCTTTGCTGAAATCTAAGAAGCAAATGATAGTCGCTTCTTGTCTGTCCATGGCAAGTTTCAGGTCATCTGTCACCTTTATCAGTGCGGATGTTGAGCTTCGATATTTACGGAAACCTGATTGGTATTCGTCTAGTAGGTTGTTAGTAGTTAGGTAGTTGGTGAGCTGGTCATGGACTATATATTCTAAGGCCTTTGATAGTGCAGGAAGAAGGCAGATGGGGCGGTAGTCAGAGGGTGCTGTGGCGATGTCCTTTTTAGGCAGTGGCTTAATTTGTCCCAGTTTCCAGGCCTCAGGGAAAACACTTGTGATTAATGAGTCGTTGAAAATGTCTGTTATAGAGGGCAGTAGTTGATCAATAATAAGTTTTACCATCTGGATAGTGATGCCATCATGTCCAGTAGATGCTGATCTAATCCGCATTATTGCTTTCTTGACAGTATTGCAAGTGACGTGCCGTAGATAGAATTTTTCTTTGCTACAGTCGTTCATCCCCATGAAGTAATCAATGATTCTCTGTTTTTTTTGCGGTTCAGTTGTGGTTGCAGGTAATGTGAAGAATCGGTTTAGTTCTTCAGCTGGGACCATGGGATTTTCTGCAACTTTTATTTTGCCTAAGCCGAGACTACGGAGATTTTTCCATAGGATAGCTGGTCTACATCTGTTGTCAGCTAATGTACGGGCATGCCTGAGCTTAGCGTTTCTCACCGCTTGACTGACTTTGTTTCGCTTCTGCTTGTATACAATGTGATTTTCAGGGGTAGGGTGTATCTTGTATGCTCGATGAGCAGCGTCTCTGAGATTCATGAGCTGTTTTAGTTCATCAGTCAGCCAAGGTGCAGGTTTCCTTTTTACTTTTCTGGTCTTTATTGGAGCATATTTGTCATATAGTTTAGTAATTTTGGTAGTGAAATCTTGGAGTTTGTCGTTTATGTCCATGAGGGGAGTAGATGTCATCCCCCAAACTATTTCTTGCGCCACAGTTTCGAGTTCAGGCAAATTTATGCGTTTGAAGTCTCGGTATGTAGACAGTTTTTGTTTTTTTCTAGGACATTCTAGTGAATACGTCATGAAAATGATGTCATGGGCCGACATGCCAGGTGCAGATATTTGAGAGGTGCGGATTATTCTGTTTGGAGATTTCGTTGCGAATATATCTATGAAAGTGTGACTGGTAGTCGTGTGATGAGTAGGTGCCAGCTGAAGTAGCGTCATATTTGAGGAAGAAAGCATCCTCTTAAATTTCCCAGTGGAAGGACTATTGCACAGAAAATTAATGTTAGTGTCACCTGCTATAATTACATGTTCATATGACGATTCGAGACTAGAGAGGGCAGTTTTGAAGGAGGCGAACCCGCCTACTTTAGGAGGTTTGTAAAGGACACACATTAAGCACTTTCTGTTAAGAGATTTGATCTCTATGAACATATATTCCTCTTGTTTATCTACATTGCTGTCGGATGTGTGTAGTACAGTAGGTGACAAATCAGAGCGTATGTACGCCCCTACTCCGCCCCCTCGTCTGTTGAATCTGTCGTGCCTGAGGAAGATATAGCCATCTAGGTTTACGGAATTTGTAGGAATACTTGGTTTCAGCCAAGTCTCTGACAAAAGTATTACGTGTATATCAGTAGTCTGAAATATATATTTGAACTCGTCGAAGTGAGCTGGCAGAGATTGGACATTTGCATGTGCAATATGCAGCTTGGTGCGTTCGGATGTTGATTTCCCGAGGAGACTGCCGACAGATGTTTGCGGGTCGTGGTTAGCGGTGACAAGAGGGTCTGGCATGAGGAATGCGGAAGGCGTGTGAAGGAGAGGGGGTGAGGGAGTGTCCTCCCAGTTCTGAGTAAGGTGAGCGGCCGAGGGGGGGGGGAGGGGGTGGGTCCCCGGGGAGGCAACTTGAACTGCGGCCAAGGTCAGCGAGGTCTGCAACGGTTCTGGAAGCAGCCGTGGGCCGGCAGGGGAAGGAATTTCGCTAAACACAACGGGAGTAATCTGCACGAAACGGTAGAGTGTGATATTAATTGCACTTATGAGGATAACAGCCAAAGTATGATGGTGGGTTGCTAATTAAAGATGGAAGTGAGACTACCTTATGTAATAATTAACAAAATTACATGAGAAAACAATTATAGATTAAAATAGTTATGTGGAGAAACGAAAAGTTGATAATACAAATAATAACAAAATGAGTTACACAATAAAAAAACCTGAAAGTGCATTAGACTACAATAAATACATGAAAGGAGTTGATCAGGCAGACCAATATTTATTACCGTGTATACAGAAAAATTATAAAAAGGTTTGCTTGTAACTCTTTAATTGCACATTATTTAATGCATTCCGTACGTGTCAGTATTTCAAAACAGAACACAAAGGCCCGATTTCACAATTTATTGAAAGCATCTGATTTGTGGATAAGACATTGTACCTTCTTCTGAGCAAAACTTCGAGGTTGCCTCTACATCGCGTACGTCTCGTCGTGATCTGGTTGAGACTTTCTGGTCACATAAAGCGACATATTTACTTGCATGTGTACACCTTTGAAATTTCATGAAAGTAAGGGAACAGGGCTGAGAACTTAAGAGAACTAATGATGAGAGTAGCTAAACTTAAAAGATTTATAATCTCCCAATCATGTCAAGAAAAGCCGGCAACAAGCCAAGTAATCTGAATTAGCACTGCCATCTCCAAGCAAATAAATTTTTACAAGACGTGCAGACGGCAGAGTGTTAAGCTTGAAGTTACACTGATAAGAGTCCATGCACATAATAAAAGCTTTAGGCTCCCATGCTGATGTGATAAGTGTAATTGTTAATGATGTCATGACTATTTTCATGAATATTCTAGAAATTAATGAATATAAAAATTTCTAACCTTCATTAATCAGAGAAATATTTGTCAGATGCATGATTAGTTGCCTCTGGGAAGGGAAAGGTGAGATATAGACAAAATGAGTAGCATGTAGGGCGATAAATAAGAATTAGATATAACGAATTAGAAGTGACACTTGATTAGGCAAAATGATTGAGAGGTGTGGTAACGCAAAAAGTAATTGCCACATATTTCATGGTTTACCTGATATTACAGAATAATATACACTATGGGATCAAAAGTACGTGGACAGCTCACTGATTTTGATTCAAAAGTTCGTGGTGCCCTTCATCGGTAATGCTGGAATTCAGTATGGTGTTAAACAACCCTTAACTTCCACTCTCACAGCCATACGTTCAATCAGGTGCTGGGAGGTTTTGTGGGGAATGGTAGCCCATTCTTCACTGACTGCTGCACTGAAGAGAGTATCAATGTTGGTTGGTGAGGCCTAGCGCGAAGTCAGTGTTTCAAAACATACCAAAGGTGTTCCATAGGATACAGGTAAAGTTTCTGTGCAGGCCAGTCCATTACAGGGATGTTATTGTCGTGTAATGACTCTGTCACGGGCCATGCATTATCAACAGGTGCTTGACTGTATTGAAAGTTGCAGTCGCCATCCCTGAATTGCTCTTAAACAGTGGGAAGCAAGAACGTGCTTAAAACATTTTAAGCCTTTGCTGTGGTAGTGCCACACAAAACAGCAATGGGTGCAAGCCTCCTCCATGAAAAACACAACCACACCATAACATAGCCGCCTCCAAATTTTACTGTTGGCTCTACACATGATGGCAGATTACGTTCACCGGACATTCGTCATACCCACACCATGCCATCAGATCACCTCATTGTGTACCGTGATTCGTCACTCCACACAACGTTTTTCCACTGTTCAACATCCAATGTTTATGCTCCTTACATCAAGCAAGGCATCGTTCGACATTCACCGTGGTGATGTGTGGCATATGAGCAGACAGCATGAAATCAGTTTTCCTATCTCCTGCCTAACTGTCATAGTACTTGCAGTGGATCCTGATGCAGTTTGGAATTCCTGTGTGATGGTCTGGAGAGATGTCTGCCTGTTACACATTACGACCCTCTTAGACAGTCGGTGGTCTGTCAGCCAACAGACGAGGGCAGCCTGTATGCTTTTGTGCTGTATGTGTCCCTTTACATTTCCATTTCACTAACACATTGGAAACAGTTGACCTAGGGGTATTTAGGAGTGTGGAAATCTCACGTACAGACATATGACGCAAGTGACACCCAATCACCTGACCATGTTTGAAGTCCATGATTTCTGTGGTGTGCCTCATTCTGCTCTCTAGCTGAGGTTACTGATATGGAGTACCTGGCAGTAGGCGGCAACACAATGCACCTCATATGGGAAATTATGTTTTTGGGTGTGTCCAGGTACTTTCATTTGCATAGTATATTTCAACTATAGTGATTTCTCAAGACAACATTAAATGAGAAGTCTCTAGCCTGATTGCTAGTTCTGCAGTTCTTTGTTGACTTACTATGTTGTAAGCCATGCATCACATGCAGCAAACTTGGGAAGTTATATACTGTACCTAGACAACATACACAGTTCCAATATTCCGATTGAGCTTGCTGCATCAGTCCATTATGCCACAATGGATGGCACATTCTAATTTAACACTTAGTGCTTATTTATTTTCAGATAGATCTTAATTTTGTTGAAATTTTTTAACAAGTTTAATGCTAAGTAAGGCTAATTCAATTAGCAGATTGTGCAAATGACTAGTTTCTTTGTTGATGCATAACAAATGTTCATAACCATGCTGCCTGTGGTCTTCAGCATCTCAAGAAAAAGAAACAAGATCGGTAAATGAAATTTTACATACAACTTTAGGTTATGACAACTGAACCATAACTAATGTTCTTCATAAATTTACTAAATTTATGTCCGCTGATCAACCAGTATGTCGTACCATTTTCTTTGTGTGGTTTGTATAAAATGAAATGCAATTCAGATTAAAAATATTTTTCTTTCACAGGCACATAGTTCAATTATGAATAATCCCAGTCGCCAGGCATTGCCAATCAATCAGGCATATCGCAGGGTTCTGCAGTTGCTTGCAGCTGGTTTGTTTCTCCCAGGATCAGCAGGTATTGCTCTACATAAATTTAAAGCTTTATTTTGTGTATAAATGTTAGGTAATATGCCTACGTAATACTTCAGCACCGTCTCTTATTTTGATTGTTTCCATGTAGATTGTTATGAGGATCTATGCCCCTGATCATGAGCTGCGTGTTGTGTTGAACTTCTTTGTGACATGTACAACATAATTTAAATATTGACAGTGAGCAACAGATTAGATAAATAACTGTCTGGTGCTAAAGTTGGGTATTATCTGTTGGGATGTTATAATGTAAGGCTGCTATTAGTTCAGCCCAAACATCCATGGTAGCAGAAAAGTGGTTTTACTACACTAGTTCTGTAAATATGCCAGATTGCACACTATAAACTATCAACTTGAACTTGACAGGATGGCACTAGAACAAAATGTAGTGGCACAATAAGATATAACTGAATATGATACAGCAATATTTTAAAAATGGTGTGTTTTGGCAATCTGATACTTTCGCTATGATGGAATTTAATTTAGTAGACGTTTGATATCATCTTAGTCCTCCATAAATATATTGCAATGTCAGAATACTGTCCTCACAACATAAGTAGTATAACTTTACTCTCTACTGCAGTGGCAGGAGCTGTACAGAGCTTGCTGCAGGCACTAAAGTAGTCCACAGTTGACAGTGCTCTTAGCCAAATGGCAATACTATCGGCAGAATTGCACAACGTACAGGTGGAGGTGGGGAAGAAGAAGGTGGTGGTCTGAATTTGTGAGTGCTATGTGGAGGCTGCTGCTCGGAACCGAGGCACTAGGCAAGTGGTGGTGGTAGCAAATTGTTGTGGTTTTTCTTGAAGTTTTTTAATCACTACCTACTTGAACATGGTATCACTGGTAGGAATAACTGTATCAAAGGACTGCATTGATTGTCGTGCTGTGGAATTCCCAGTTGTAAGACCCTGTGCAGTACACCAACGCAGCATAGCCTCCTCAAGGCTTCTCACAGGCTTACCCTGTCAGAGGCAAGACTATCTGTTAAAACAGTCATATCATAACCATACATTCTGTAATTTCTTCTCAGCATTTTATGCAACCAGCTGCCAACCAAAATGAATGGCCACAGCCAAACTGTGGCTTAGAGCAGAGTTGACCACCCACAGACCTAACATGCTGCTGGGCACAGGATGCTAGATCTCCACACACACACACACACACACACACACACACACACACACACACACACACACACACACACACACACACACACACAGTTCTTTCTCTCCCCTGAATATAGATGGAAGTTGTCTTTGAAATTAAACATTCAGTCTCATCATTCTTTCGCCCTCTTTCTCCACCAACCACTCCCCCACATCCATCTCCAGTGCTGCTCCAGGACCAATAGTAACTCATCCTGTTGACATAGTACCCATTTTCGTTCATATTCTCTTCTATTCAGTACTGCACCTAACTGTGCACAACTGCCTGTGGCTAGAATGAACTCATTACTGGCACATGCATGTGCACCCGCAGCATCTCCTACTCAGCTGTCTTCCAGCCTTCTACAACCCTCCCATCTAATTGCTGCTACTTTCCCCATTCCATCCAGCACAGCTGCTTGCCTCAGTTGAGCTGTTGTCCCGGCACAATCTTGTAAGTCAGGACAATGTAGCTGTGCAAGTGTTATTTTGTGTGTATGCTATAACTCTGACAAAATGATTTGTTGGAAAGCTGGCAAAGTTCTCAGTCTAGTTTTTGTGCCTTCCAACAATTCACTGCCTGCAGTAGAGTTGTTACATTTATTTTTTAAATTATTGATCCAGGGTAGTTTGCAGTGAGATGACCATGTTATACTCAAGTGACAATCTCTGTTAGGCTTCTCTTTCCACATTTTATAGAGACTGCAATGACAATTCATTGGCTCTCCTGAGTCCTAATTTGACTTGCTTCCAGAGATGTAAATAGAAGCACCTACGAGAGAAATACAGTCAGAGGTACTCCACAAGTATTGGTATGATGTTTGGTAGAGGGTACCCTGTATCATTATTAGTCATTTCATTTCTTGTTCCATTCCCAAATAGAAAAAGGAAAAATGACTTATTATAGGCCTCAGTATGAGCCCTAATTTCTCTGGTCATTGTTTCATGGTGCGTAAATGAAATATATGTTGGTGGCAATAGAATTGTTCTGTGTCCCACAAAAAAGGTCTTCACTCCAGGTATTGGCACTTGAGCTCACAAAGCATCTCTGTAATAATCTCTTGTTGATCAAACCTAACTGTAACAAATCTAGCAACCCATTTTTGAATTGCTTCAATATCTTGCTTGAATTCAACCTGGTGGGATCCAGAACACTTCAGGATTCAAAGAAGGGTTGAACTCATGTTCTAAACATGATGTCCTTTACAGACAATCCATGCTTTCGTAAAATTCCTTGAGTAGTTACACCTAGATATTGAAACAATGTGACTGTGAGCAGATACACTGCTAATGCTGTATTCAAAAATTGCAGAGTTGGTTTGTCTACTCATTTGTAGTAACTTAAGTGTTTCTACATTTAAAACAAGCTGTCAATAGTCACAAAAAATTGCATCAGTCATCTTGTCATCTTACAGTCAGTTGACACCTTCCCATATACCACAGTGTTATCAGTAGGTGCAGATTGCTGCTCAGTCTGTCAGATCATTTTATGTATGTTGACAATAAGTGTGTTCCTATCACACTTCACTGGGGTACTCCTGATAATACCCTTGTTTCCAATGATCACCCAGTGTCGAGGACAACATATTGTGTTATATTGCTTACAAGGGGAAGGCCTCAGACACGGCCAACCGATTCGGCTCAAATTTGGCAGGTGGCTTGTGTACAACCTAAAACGAAGGACTCTAAAATATTTTGGGTTAACACCCCCACGTTTTTGAGAAAATCACCCCTAAAGGTTATGATGAGAAATCTCCTCAAAATTGGAGGGATCGATAGATAACTGTAAATAGAGCATTTTTCATCATCAGGTATGGGGTCCGCAAACACAAACTTTTCCAGAAATCGAGGAAAGAAACTTTTACAACTGCCGCTTCTGTACCCACCTGGTAAACTCTTTTCGCCGACTCTTCGGAAGGAAGAGTATAGCTGTCGAAAGATTGCATTCATTAGATGTTCTTGGTGCTGTGAGTATATTTGTTTCAAATATTTATATGACAAGTACCATCCATCTAGTTGTTCGAAGAAATGCGAGGACACGTAACAGTGACTGGAGGAGCCATTGTAAAGTGACCTGGAGTAACATTTTAGTTGTTGACTATCCCAAGAGGATTGAGAAATTTATTGGCCTACCTTATTGTTAACATTCCTTATTAATTTACTTACCTTATTAACCCTCCTATCCCTAACAATTGAAATATGAGAAATACAAACGAAAAGAACAACATCGGCTAGGTTTCTTCGAGATTAGAGTGCGCGTTCTCCGATTCCCAGTCTCTTACCTAGGCCGTTGCGCTATCTCTTTTTTTAAATCTCATTTTGTTTGCTTTCGTTCGTTGCATCTGCTCGGGGCGGACGTCATAAGACATCCGTTTAAGTTCGTTGTTGATGGATTAACTCAGTTTTTTTTATTACTGAGGGCAGGTAACCCTCTGACCGAACACGCTGAGCTACCATGCCAGCAATATCGGTGCTGTCGGCGAGAAGCGTTTACCATGTGGTTACAGAACGGCAGATATAAAAGTTTCTTACCTCGATATCTCCAAAAGTATGCATTTTCAGACCCCATATCTGATGATGAAAAATGCTCTATTTACAATTACCTATCGATACCGCCAATTTTGAGTCGATTGCTCGTCATAACTTTAAGGGGTGATTTTCTCAAAATTGCGAGGGTGTTGACCCAAAATATCTTAGGGTCCTTTGTTTTAGGTTGTACACAAGCCACCTGAGAAATTTGAGCCGAATCAGTCGGCCGTGTCTGAGGCCTTCCCTTTGTTAGTTTTCGAACCACTTGGGTATCTGGAACCTGTTCTGTATGCTTAGACCATAAGTCAACCATGTCAAATGCTTTGTGAAAATCCAGGAAGGAGTAGTCTGTTTGTTGCCCTTGATCCATGGTTTACCGGATACTGTGTAAGAAAATGGCAAATTGAGTTCTGCACAAGCAATGCTTTCTAAATCTGTGCTGATTTGTGGACAGAAGCTCTCAAGTCCCAGAAAAATTGTTTATATTTGAACTGAGAATATGTTCAAGAACTTGGCAGTAGACTAATGTTAAAGGTATTGGTTGATGATTGTACGGAACAAGTTTTCCATTTTCCAAGTGTATGACTCACCTGCACTTTTTCCCAGTTGCTCACAACTTTGTGCTGGGTGAGAGATCCGTGATAAATGAAAGCTAAGCAAGGAGCCAGTGTTGTAGAGTACTCACTGTGAAACTGGACTGGGTTTCGATCTGGAGCTAATGGCTTCGTTTTTAACTCACAGTTGTTTCTCTACACCAGGGATGCCTATTACTGTTTCCTCCATACTAGGGGATGTGAAACTGTGGTATGTTTGTATGATCATTCCTGCATGAATGATTTCTTAAATGCGAGGTTTGAAACTGTGGGAGGTCACTGTTGACGGTAGTTCAGAAATTGAACTTTGCGGGACTCAGCTCCATTGTATAACACTAGACTTGGATCCACTGAACAGGTTCGGTACTCACTACACTAGCAGGAAACACGCTTGGCAATGTCGCTAAAATTGGTGATTGACATAATTATTGTGCTTTGATAGCAGATATTAATTTTACTTAGTAGATACACAGTATGTATTACCAAAGGTGCCGCAGTAAAGAGATCGAGGAAAGTAAGTCGACAAAGGTCCTACAGTGAAAAGTCTCCCCACCCTTCGAAAAGATTCTGCAGTGGAGTGTGCACTGATATGAAACTTCCTGGCAGAGTGAAAATTTCATTCTGAAAACATTCCCCAGACTGCAGCTAAGCCATGTCCTTTCTTCCAGGAATGCTAATTCTGCATGTTTCATAGGAGGGCTTGCGTGAAGTTCGGAAGGTAGGAGACGAGGTACTGGTGAAGCAAAGCTGGATGCCTCAAGAGTCATGCATGGGTAGCTCAGTCGATAGAGCACTTGGCTGTGAAAGGCAAAGGTCCCGAGTTCGAGTCTCGGTCCGGCACACAGTTTTAATCTGCCAGGAAGTTACGAACATAGTGTTTACCTAAAGTTGGTAAGAATGATAGTGTCAATTAACTGACAGCAAAGCTTAGGATAATTGTAACTAAAAACAACCTCTGACACACAGGTAAGGATTCTGTTACAGAATCTAGTTTCAGAGTTTTGTCCAAAAAACAAAAAGAATAGAAAATGTTCTCAATGAGAAGTACCAGTTTTACAACAGGAGATAACAATGCCTTGAATAATAGTGTAGAATAAAGGTAAATTATTGCTTTGGAACATGAAAGAAGAAAGTAACACAGAAAGAAGGAAAAGAAATTAAGGAACTGGAACTAAAATAAATGAAAAAATCCAGATTACAAACTGACATTTTGTAAATCTATTCTAATTTTGTAAATATTTTATGTAAATAACATTGTTACTAAATGCTGTCCACATTGCATTATGACTGTTAGCGTTGTTTTCTCTGTTAGAACTGGAATTCCTTCTCATAACAAATATTGTCATCCATTTTAGACTTCTTACCTGGTGCACTGATGTCTTTTATGTTAACAGTTACTGCAGCATTTTACTTTAAGTGATTTAGTTTTACTCTGAGCCCTATAGTCAATAGCTCAGCATTTTACACATTAAGAAACATTGTTCAAGGTGGAAAAAATGGCAAGGCGAGGAAAAAAACACACAGAACTGATGAAATATTGAACCTGGAGTTTTCTGGACTGCACTCTGGGACTCACCAGGTGCATAGAGCATTGTTGTAAGAGTTGTTCAGTTTTTATTGGCTACAGTTGAACTCTGTGTACTTCACTTCTCACTGCAAATATTTTGAATCTATAATTCTTACACCGTCACTAAGTATCTATACAATGCTGTTAACTAATCACATTGTAGTCTTCTAAGATTGTTACGTCAGTTAGCTACACTCACTGCTTACATAGCTGAGTAATTCATAATCTACCTGTACAGATCTAAAAAAAAAAAAAAAAAATTGAGCTTAAGCAGAGTGAGAGAGGGAGTATTAATTATTCAAAAAAATTTCTAATACCAATAATTTATTATTTATATCTTAATGTGTGTTTGCAGTAAACAAAACCATCATTTGGTAATGCCTCTAGGTTGTGAACTAATAATAGCAATTGAACCTACCTTTCTCAACAAAATTTTGCCAGTCATAAATGATCCCACCTTCCGACAAGGGTTATACAATGCAGACTTTTGCGTTTGGTTTTATCTAAGTTATTTTCTGTGCTAATCGAAGGTCAGTTGCTTTATACAGTCGGATGCTAGTGTTAAGAAATCTTTTCTGAAAGTACGTTTTTGCAGTGTAGCCTCTACATAAAATGAAATGTTGTTCTGCAGAAGAATGCTTAAGGTTAGTGTAATACATAGAGTGATAGATGAAGAGGTACATAGTCTAATATAGTTTCTTACTGGTTCACTGGAAAAGTCAGAGTATCAAAGCAGAAAATATGATCAAACACTTCCAGAACATCATCACATGAAACAAAACACACAAAATATGTAGTGTAGATTGCCACCCACTAAATTGACAATGTAAAATAAAGGCATCTTGTGAAAAATTGTCAGCTCCCTACCAACCCACCTGGCAGTTCCTACAAATAGTTTTATTCTCCTTCTTCCACATCTTTCCTGAACTGGAGCCTTTGAAAGTACTTCCAGCTATGCCCCCCCCCCCTCCGTCCCCTTTATTATCTTCATTGTGCAGTTGGAATAGCTAGTGGTTCCTGCAATCCACTCAAATGCTGACTTTAATGAAATTTTGTTCCCTTGTTTGCCTCTTCAAACCCAAATCGAATGACATTGTGTGTAATCAGACATGTGTGATTAAGAACTTTCCTTGTACCTATGGAATGTAAAAACTGCTGCTATGCTGTGTAATGTAGTGCAGAGATTGCCACAAGAGCACACACAGTGCACAGATCGCCACGTAACAGGCACCCCCAGGCCACTGCCCCCTTCAGAACAGGGTGGACTCACCCAGCTGTCAGGGCAAAAATGTGTTCCTGTGGATGGATATCTTATTTTGTGCAAGCTGTCAAGGAACAGGTAATTCAGTAAGGGAGTAAATGTGGGAATAAGTACTGTGGAGGTAGACAAAGACTTGTATATAGTAAGCAGTTACAAACAGATGTAGGGTGCAGTGGTTATGTAAATGTGAAAAAAAGCACAAGCTGGACATGCGGGAGGCTGCAACAAACAAGTCTACAGTCTAAGGTAGCAGCTGTGACAAACAGGAAAAATGGCAGTAACTATTAGGATTTACACTTCCTGACTTGCAAATAATACAATACAATCACATGTACTAAAATAAAAATGCAGATGGTATTACCATGTCATACTCAAATGACAATTTTTTGCATTGCTTGTTAGATTTTTGCTTTTAATATTACTATGCCAACAAATAAGATGCACAAAACATGCAGATGTTCCTGAAGAGATCTAATTATTAAAATACTGTTTTTAGGCATTTCAGATCCATGTGAAGGAGGTAACATACGGGTTCACACAGCAATGACTTTAGAGCAGCAAGATATGGTGTGTCTTACTGCACAAACATTACTGCGTGTGTTAGCACACGGAGGTTACAAGCGCATATTGGGTCTAGAGGGCAGTGCAGGTATGACTCCATATTAAACCAAAGTATTAGCATTCATGATGTCACAAATTGCTAAATAAAAATTCATTTTATCCAGGTATTGCAACTGACATGTCTGTCTGGGATGGTGTGGTGGTGTCTCCATTGGACAAGGCATATGAAAAACCACTGGAAAAGAAAGAAGGTGAAGAAGATGATATGGAAGCTGATGGTGGTGGTGATGAAGCTATGGAAACTGCAGAAAATTAATGCAGGCCTTATTTAAATCCCTGTGTGTGTGCATTGTTTAAAGATTTTTATTATATTTGTTTTAATATTAACTTACAGGACCATTCCATCAAGCTGTTACAGTTGATGTTTGTGTGATGTTTCATGACTTTTCACTGTGATGTGTGTACATTATACTCATAAACAATGAAACCTAAACATGCGTATTCTGTACTTACACCCTTTCCTCTATTAAGTAACTCTCAATGTATGATATTGGACTGAGCTGTTAACTGACGACAGTGTACTGTAATATGGGTAATGGACAACAGTGCTCCTAATAATTATATTAGGTATCCAGGACAGTCTTTTCCTTTATTAGCTCTCTGGATGGAATAATATGAACTACTAAAGGTTAGTGTTCTATTTTACATTTATTTCCAGAATACAAATACAGTGCAACATCAAATTACACTTCCCAAAAACATTTTAAGCTGTAAATGTTACATATAGAATACCCCTTGGATTTTTGCGTTTTAGGTATGTGTATATAAAAGCCATAAAATACTTGTCAGTGACTTGTTTATTGCCTAGTAAAGATTAATCATCTAACTAAAACTGCTGGTGTAACTGGAATTGATAATGTCGGGGGAAGTAGAAACATTTGATTCAAATTTCGTATGTCATAATTGATGTTTCTGGAAAGCCTGCAGCTGTCATTGATTATTTAAATAATGAAACACTGCAGCAATTGCATGTTTTTTATGCATCTCTTGCATTGTAGTTGTCTTCTTGAAATTATCAGGTACTGTGCCTCTTCAGTCATATAGAAACATGCGCACACACACACACACACACACACACACACACACACACACACACACACATTCTGTTCATTTGTGTAATACCACAAAAAATACATACATAAATACTGCACGTGACAATGAGAATAAATTCTTGAAACACATTTTGCTCAACATAAAAAATACGTAATTGATGTTGCATTTAAACCAAAAATATTTGAGCAATGCAGAGTGAGTGATAGTATCAGCTAGTGCCACAAGTGACCAAATGCTGAAACACACTTCATATGGTTTGACAAAGATGTCGCCACAATCACATCATAAAACTGCGCACATGGAATGGACACAGTTCGGAATCAGTTGCGATTGGTCACACAATAT
Source organism: Schistocerca cancellata (assembly GCF_023864275.1). Lineage (NCBI taxonomy): Eukaryota > Metazoa > Arthropoda > Insecta > Orthoptera > Acrididae > Schistocerca > Schistocerca cancellata. Next base: position 97,056,760 of record NC_064626.1, read on the forward strand.
CTTTATTCAAACAAACCTAGTTACTGCCATCAGCCACCACACTGAGTAGAGCTTGGGGGGGGGGGGGTAGGAGGCACGGCACAAATTGTTCCTGTTCCATTTTTCACACATTCACCAGTTGAAATTCGCTGAGCAGAGCACCAACAACGTAATGTTTGTCAACACTATTTATCAGCCAACAGCATGGCAGCGTCATTTTAAATCAGTTTTTTCACCACAAACATTTTTTCACAAAGCGTAAATTGCGGGAAAATTACAAATACGTTGACACAAAATTGGGTGTGAATTAACATTGTCGACATAGGAAATTTGACAGCAGGAAGACGTTAATTCCAGGACCATAAAAGCGCAGTTAGTGTAACTCCTTTCTCTCGGAACCTTACGTGAACAATACTACACCTGTCACCAAGCACTCTCCAGCTGGGTAAGGGAAGTATTCCTACTTCCAAAATGACGTGAATGGAGTGGAGGTGTTGGAAGGGTGGAGATCGACTCTAATGATGTATAAGCAGTGGGCGTTTCCATTAGTGCCACTGTCCATTTTAAATATGGTTTGGTTGAACAAACTGTGCTATTGCCATTGAAACATTTTTTACCCAAAAAGTCTATTGCTGCAGAGCAGGTGTACTTATTATCAGATCCCCTACTCAAAATGCTATTACTAACTGGAAATAGTGTTTTATGGGTGGAGAAGTTCTGTGCATGTGGTAGTGTTGTACAAAAGGTAATTGGAGTACAGTGGCCTGGTCAAATTCCAGAAATCTGTTCAGTCAGTTCTGAATGGTACATCAGCATGGTCCAACAGTTTTTGAAACCACAACTTCAACAAATGGATTGGGACTACTGTGGTTCTGGCAGGATAGATTCGTCGCTCATAATGCTGGAAATGGATTGTTGTTTGAAGGGAACTCTTCACGTCGGCACTTATCTCCCGGTATGGTGACATTTCATAGCCTGTATGCTCACTGAATTTAACTCTGTACAGCTATTTTTACATCAAGAGAGGTGGATAAATACAACCCTTTGTACAGCGTGCAGTACAAATGGAAGTGGACTGTATTCCACAACAGATGCTTCACAAAGTTCTGCATAACTTCAGAAACTGGCTGTTCAATGCATTAACAATGAGGGACATCACTTTCGAGACATGTTGATTACCTTGTGAAATTAACTTCCAGTTGTACCCCATTGATGCCAAAATAATTTGTTCTAAGATTTTATTAACCTTTATTAAAAGTTAGGTTTACTTATCTACCCCATCCTGTATGAAAAATTTACGACTATGTCTCAGATGGTGGTCATCTTCAATCTGGTTTGATCCATCCATTCACTGTATTACTCTATCCCATAGGAGTCTCATTACCTCTGCATAACTAGTGCAATCTACATCCATTTGAACCTGCTTCCTCAAACCAAACTGTTGATGTGTTGAGGCTAGCATGTCCTCTGGGGCACACAGATTAAATGGTACTGAAATTCCCTGAAACATTAATGTGTATTTCCTGTCTTCTGAAAAAATAAATGAATTATAAGAGATACATCAACCTCTAAGGGCATGTAATTTTAATGACAGAGAACATGTCTGCAAAACAATGCTCTCGCTGTTACATAATAGTGAATTATGTGCTCTAACACTATAATTTGAAGTGCATTGTGTTAAATTAAGACAAACTAAAACAGTGGTTTCTGTATGAATTGGCATGGTTCTTGACAATTCTGTTAGTTCCATTACTGGAAGACAGATGTATGTTAGAAGAATTGTGCAGTTTCACAGGTCTTTTAATCAATGTGTGTCAGGAAAAACTTAACCTCCACTGGGCAGCACAACTCAAGAGATGATGAATATGCTTATGTATAGAATTCAAAGATGTTTAAAGTGACCACATAATCGCCATGAAGCTAACACACAGACTTCCATTGTGGCCAGTGGGCAGTTCTTCCCAAACATCATCTGGGAGTGAAATCGAAAAGTGTAGAAAATAGTACTGATGCAGTACATATCCTGTCTCCAGTTTTCAGCAGCACGTGTTATAACTTAACACGATGACTGTCTTGCGCAAAGTATCACTGTGTTATTGCCAGGCAAGGCCTCAGCATCAGGTGTGAGGCTTGGCTGTGATCACTGATGGCATCGTGGCAGTCGTGTTAATGTATCTGTCGTGTTAATGTATCTGTTTCAGTATGAACAATGATTTGGTTTTTAGTGCAATTTTTGTTTTATGTAGTCAAGACAACATGGTTGCTCAAAGTATAAGACACATCAGTAGCCACCATATAGTTTTTAGAAGAGTGGAGTCAGCAATTTCAGTTTGTTTGATAGCAACTTACAGAACATTGCTGTCTTGGTACAACTGTTGTTTTCTGTTGTCAGTTGTCTAAAGGTGTGAAAATATTTTCTGTATTGGACATCACTGTCATCTTTCACCATCAGAACGGTGTGATCTCTTGTTTCAGGCCATTTGAGACCACATAAAGTATGCATCTTCCTCTTAACGTTTCTCTTGGTGTCACCCATCAGCATTATATACCCTCTTTATTTCTGCCAAAATCAGTCACTTTACTGCCCAAATAGCAGAACTCTCCAATTTCTATGTTCCACGTCTCAATTCCCTCAGCATCACTTGATTTGACTCCATCCCATTCCATTGCTGTGGATATAGACAGGCTTGTGAAGTACTTTTGAACACTTTTCTGAAAACAGTCACAAGCAGCTAATTCAGCAGCCCACACACTATGGAAACCTGATCTTAACTGATAGTGTCAGATATTAGTGATCATGTCATCTTAGTGACTGTTTACCAAAGTTAATACAAGTAAATCAGTCTAGAAGGCCAGGAAAGTGTTTTCCTAGAAAGAGCAGATAAGCATTAGTTAACATCTCCCTTGGACAATGAATCGGCATTATTTAATGTTCAGTATGATTCACATAAAGAAATAATGGGAAAAGTTTAAACAGATAGTGAATCATGCTGTGGAGAAGTAAGTGGATTAGTGACGATGAAGACAAACTGTGGTTTAACAAATAAATTAAAAAAATTCTCAGGAAGCAAAGACTGTTGCATTCAAGATTCAGAAGACAACGTGCAAATGACAGCCTAAGGTTAGTAGAGATTTGCGTGCCAAAAAGGGTTATGTGCAAATCCTACAACTACTATCACTGTCATGTCTGAGCAAAAAATCTGCTCGAGAACCCACAAAAATTCTGATCCTATGTAAAAGCAGGTCTAATGTTTCCATCCAGTCGCTTGTTGATGAGGCTTTTCACTTTTAAGGAATTGTTCACGCAGGAGAATCGTACAAACATACCATCATTTGACAGTTGCACAGACTTTTGTATGGAGGACATACACTCCTGGAAATTGAAATAAGAACACCGTGAATTCATTGTCCCAGGAAGGGGTAACTTTATTGACACGTTCCTGGGGTCAGATACATCACATGATCACACTGACAGAACCACAGGCACATAGACACAGGCAACAGAGCATGCACAATGTCGGCATTAGTACAGTGTATATCCACCTTTCGCAGCAATGCAGGCTGCTATTCTCCCATGGAGACGATCATAGAGATGCTGGATGTAGTCCTGTGGAACGGCTTGCCATGCCATTTCCACCTGGCGCCTCAGTTGGACCAGCGTTAGTGCTGGACGTGCAGACCGCGTAAGACGACGCTTCATCCAGTCCCAAACATGCTCAATGGGGGACAGATCCGGAGATCTTGCTGGCCAGGGTAGTTGACTTACACCTTCTAGAGCACGTTGGGTGGCACGGGATACATGCGGACGTGCATTGTCCTGTTGGAACAGCAAGTTCCCTTGCCGGTCTAGGAATGGTAGAACGATGGGTTCGATGACGGTTTGGATGTACCGTGCAATATTCAGTGTCCCCTCGACGATCAGCAGTGGTGTACGGCCAGTGTAGGAGATCGCTCCCCACACCATGATGCGGGGGGTGTTGGCCCTGTGTGCCTCGGTCGTATGCAGTCCTGATTGTGGCGCTCACCTGCACGGCGCCAAACACGCATACGACCATCATTGGCACCAAGGCAGAAGCGACTCTCATCGCTGAAGACGACACGTCTCCATTCGTCCCTCCATTCACGCCTGTCGCGACACCACTGGAGACGGGCTGCACGATGTTGGGGCGTGAGCGGAAGATGGCCTAACGGTGTGAGGGACTGTAGCCCAGCTTCATGGAGACGGTTGCGAATGGTCCTCGCCGATACCCCAGGAGCAACAGTGTCCCTAATTTGCTGGGAAGTGGCGGTGCGGTCCCCTACGGCACTGCGTAGGATCCTACGGTCTTGGCGTGCATCCGTGCGTCGCTGCGGTCCGGTCCCAGGTCGACGGGCACGTGCACCTTCCGCCGACCACTGGCGACAACATCGATGTACTGTGGAGACCTCACGCCCCACGTGTTGAGCAATTCGGCGGTACGTCCACCCGGCCTCCCGCATGCCCACTATACGCCCTCGCTCAAAGTCCGTCAACTGCACATACGGTTCACGTCCACGCTGTCGCGGCATGCTACCAGTGTTAAAGACTGCGATGGAGCTCCGTATGCCACGGCAAACTGGCTGACACTGACGGCGACGGTGCACAAATGCTGCGCAGCTAGCGCCATTCGACGGCCAACACCGCGGTTCCTGGTGTGTCCACTGTGCCGTGCGTGTGATCATTGCTTGTACAGCCCTCTCGCAGTGTCCGGAGCAAGTATGGTGGGTCTGACACACCGGTGTCAATGTGTTCTTTTTTCCGTTTCCAGGAGTGTAGTAACACCCAACCCTGGCGCACACAAGCAATTGAAAGAGTTGAAAACAAGTAACTCGCAAGATATGGATGGAATCCCAATTCGGTTTTAGAAAGAATACTCTATGGCATTGGCCCCGTACTTAGCTTGCATTTATTGTAAATATCCATCTAGTGCAAAGCTGTAAGTGACCGGAAAAAAAAAATGTACGTAAATCCTGTGTGTGAGAACATACGTGCAAAATTAGACCAATATTGCTAACATCAGTTTGCTGCAGAATTCTTGAATATATTCTGAGTTCAAATATAATAAATTTCCTTGAGAGTGAAAAGCTTCTGTCTGAATTTGCACAGTTTTAGAAAACATCACTCACGCGAAACTCAGCTTGCCCTTTTCTCACATGATACAGTGCAAACTATGGATGATGGGCAACACGTAGATTCAACATTTTGAAAAGCATTTGGCATGGTGCCCCACTGCAGACTGCTAATGAAGATACGAGAATACAGAATGCATTCTTAGATATGAGTGGACTTAAGTAATGGATCATAATACTCTGTCCTGAGCTGCAAGTGTTCATCAGCCATAAGGGTATCGCTAGGAGCGCCCAGCAAAGTGTACTAGGACCAGTATTATTTTTTATATATATAAATTATCTGGTGGACAGCAGTCTGTAGTGTGATGATGCTGAGGGGTATAGGAAGGTGTCAAAGTTGAGTGACTGTAAGAGGATACAAGGTCACTCAGAAAAAATTTCTGGTTGATATGATGAAATGGCAGCTAATTCTAAATGTAGAAAAAAAATACAAGCCTGTAATGTCTGAATATGGCATTAGTAGTGTCCTGTGTGACACAGTGACATCGTTTTAAGTATGTGGGTGTAATGATGCAAAGTGATATGAAATGGAATGAGCATATGAGGATTGTGATAGGGAAGGCGAATGGTCAACTTTGGTTTATTGGGAGAATTTTGGGAAAGTGTGGTTCATCTGTAAAGAAGACCCTACACTGGTTGCTGGAGTGACCTATTCTGGGGTGCTGTTGTAACATTTTGGATCCCTGCCAGGTCAGATTAAAGGAAGACATGGAGGAAATTCGGAAGTGAGGTGCTAGATTTGTTACCAGTAGGTTTGGACAGCACCCAAGTATTATGGAGGTGCTTTGGGAACTCTAATGGGAATTCCTGGAGGGGAAGGTGACCTGTTCACACCATGGTGTGAGGTCAGGTGAGTACACTTTGCAATACATCAAGTAATCAATACACCATACATTGGTTTGCGGAGTATTTATGTAGGTGTAGATTATACTTTTGTTGATATTAATCTTACAACCTGTTTGAGAGACTATTTCTTCAGTTCAACTGATCTTCTAAGTCTTTGCACTCTGACAAAACTACAGTGCCATTGCCAAACAAGTTTTTGTGCCTACTCTCAGGGGTTAAAATCATTTTAAAAATTTCTCCTTGGCTTTATTTAATGCCTGCTGAATGTACGGACTGAATAAAATTGGGAGTAGGCTGTAAACTGTCTCAGCCCCTGCCTTTATATACTTTGACTGTGATAACTGAAGTTTGGTTTCTCTTAAAATTTTGGATAACCTTTTATTCCTACTTTTTTTTCAAATTTCCCATAGTTTCAGAATTGAAAGTAGTTGTCAAAATTTAACTGCTAAAATTTTGTAACAGTGAATAATGAAAGCATTACTTTTATTTTTCCTGATGGGTAAAATTAAGATTTGATGATAATTACTTGAAATGAAATTCCTTTCCTCCAGTCAATGTTTTCCTGCTATATCTCCTTTTTCCCCATCACAGGTTTTTCTTTCTTAAATAACTGTATAATTTAATCTAACAACAAAATAAATTTTTGACAATACAATATATTTGGATAGATACAAAATCTACTCACCAAGAAGAGGCAGAACACACACATAAAATATGTTATCAGCCAAGCTTTCGGAGCCAGTGGCTCCTCCTTCAGGCAGAAGGGGAAGGAAAAGGCATAGATTTCAGATAAGTTACCCAGAACTGCTGCTCAGGGGAGACTCACCAGACACGATGAGAGGGAAAGCGGCAAGTCTCCCCTGACCAGCGATTTTGGGTGACTTTTCCAAAATCTACCCCTTTTCCTAGACTCTTCACTCCTTTACTTTCACCCCTCCTCCTTCCCCTTCAAACCAAAGCGTGCCTAATTATAACATCTTTTATGTGTGTGGTCTGCTGCCACTTGGTTAGTAGACTATTTACCTATCCAAATACATTATATTGAATAATTTAATGTATCATCATCTGACAAGCTGGTAGGGATATTCAGTTGTACTGTGATGAGTTATGGCTTTGTGTCTATCTTAGTTATAACAATGTATTCGCTCTTCTGTTCATAGTCTCCGGCATTATTGATGCAAAGTGTACTCACCTGACTTCACACCATGTTTCACTGATTCCCACAGTAGCTAACTTTATCTGCATCCTTTCTCTTTTAAGTTCTCTAACATACCTACGTGATTAAAGGCTTTATTGTTTGACGTCCTGAGATGAAAATGACAGTATTTCACCTAGGAGGGGTGCAATCATTAAGTTGTACAGAAGAGCTGCATGTTGTTAGGAAATATGATGGCTGTAGTTTCTCTATGCTACAGTACTAACATACAAGGACAGGAATTTTTTTTTCAAAATTAGTGTTTTGCTAAATAACTCTGAAATGGCAGTTATGAGATATCACAAAATTTGTAATTTTGTTGTATACACATGTTGTAAATCAGACAACAGCAATTTATTAATATTCATAACTGATAGTTACTGAATGTTCAAACTGTGTTTTGACTTCTAATCTCCAAGAGGCTTGTTTATAATCTTAAAATGAGAGTAGTTCATTTCACAACTTTGATGTGACTGACTGGCAAGAAATGAAACTGAATTTGGCAAAAAGAGTAACTCCAAATTTGGCAAAGAAGAATAATAAATTTGAGAAGACACTGAATTTAGCAAAAAAAACACACACACACACACACACACACACACACACACACACACACACACTAGATTTGCCCATAAATTAAATCGATATTTTCCTGTATTAACTAACAAAGTATGGCTGTGTTGGCTAATGTGACACCTATCATTCAGATTGTTATACTGCAGTTACAGAAGAGGCTGCTGCCCTATTGCCCTTCTTCAGGAACCATATGAGACAGTTAAAAACAAAGGGTTGTAACAAAACTGAATATCTGGTGACGTGCACCATACTGCAATGGAAGAACCAATCTATTTGGTGTCAAAGGTATATTGGTGTATCAGATCTATTTGAACTGCTTCGTAATAGTGTTTCCTCTTTGGATGCAAAGAGATGCAAGTGCACATACATGTCTTTGTCAAAAACATGTTTCCAACCATATAGGTGATCACTAGCAAGTGGAGAGCCAAGAACATAACAGGCTAATGATGTGGTGCATTCTGGTGAAAGAGTTCTGAACTGACATATCCTGCAATATAAAGAAATGGGAGTATTTCTGTGTGTATGTGCTAAGAACATGTTTCTATATGTAACATTGTTTATTCATTTGCCTCATCCGCTATTATATGTGTAATCAATAATATTAATGTAATGAGTGACAATGGGGCAAACTATTGTATTATTTCGTTGTGGATCATTCCAGACCTGATATTTTGAGTGTCAAATGGATGTAAGTGACGTACTTGGAGGCAGTGGGGTAAGTGATAACTAAATTATTGATAAAACATCACTGAGCACAACATTCAGAATTCAATTCACTCGTATTGTATGTGTACTTCAGTAATAACCACTGCATATGATGGTTACTGTAAACAATATAACAAATGAACATAGGACTAAGTTAGTTACAAACTTTGCTTATTTTTCTCAGAATTGGGATTTTGTCACTTGCACCCCTTTGCTTTTTACTGCCTAATGTAAATCTGGCATCTTGACAGACAACCCTTCGAAATGGTTCCACCTATGGTAAGGTCCTGAACGCAAACCGTATTACCACAGCCGAATCTCCCCCGCCCCCCTTCCCCCAGCACTGGAAAAATTTGGAAAAAATAAAAAATACAGCTTTGATGAGCAACACCAACAAAGATAAAATCTGAAGTGAAAGTCATGCAAGACCAATATGAGATTAATTTTGATTAAGTGCTCACTTGAAAAACCATCAAGAAAACTGAGGACATTGGTACAATTTAACACGAAAAGTGGCATACAACTTTGCTGCAAAAGGGGTATTCTCAAAGTTTATTGCTAAGCATTTGCAAACAATTTATTACTGCTGATAGTATAGATGTAATATTTTGTGAGACAACAAATATTATTCGAAAATTGGAGAATTAGTGACAAACAAGACCAAATCATCAGAATTATGTATGGAAAACTGGAACGTACTGATTTAATATTTAGGAGAAATTATCCAGCTTAACGGAGGGGAGCAGGAAGCTATTAGAGCAAGATTACAAAAGAGGGGCAACAAACATTATAAATCATTTTCCCTACAGATGCAAACCTATAATGTAAGCCAAAAATTAAGCTCGAATTTATAGCTACAGTGAAAATACTAAATTCAAAATAAAAGAATTAAAGAAAAAAAGGAAAGGTAGCGGAAAATTTATTAAGAAATAAAGAATAAGTAGAAATTTTTAAATTAAGAAGTACACAAACAGGGAGGAAAAATGGCTTATGGGTACATCCAAAGAATAAGTTCTATCGCAATGGCAAGGGAAGTTGAACATTTTGAAAAATTAAGAGGTAAACACAACAGGCTTGTGAAAATGTGTAACAGTTTAGAAGAAACTGGTATATGTACCTAAGAAATTTAAGTAAGAGCCAAATAGAAAAACAGAATTTACAAGTGAAATAGTTTGAGAGAAAACTGTAGCAAGAAAGTGGAGGAAAAAATAAACGGTAGAAGATGAAATAAAAGCGAACAGACAGAGTTTTTAAAACACACTAAACTAACTTAGCATTTTAAGTGTGCTCCTTAGCCGATTTGCAATGAAAGAAGTAATGAAGACAGGTAACCATACACCTGCAGATGAATATGGCTTGTGTGTACACACACTTAAATGATCAGAAAAATAACACCAGTTTTTGGGAGATCAGTGTGCCAATCCCTTACCCCTCTACAACTCATCCCAGTAGGTGATGAAATGATGGCTGGTCAGCGCCAGATGGCCTGTCGGCCACAATGTGTAACTCCATGTCGTCGTCCTTCCATAGAGCCATATCCGAAAATGGGTAGTCCAAACTATAACAGAGCGATGTGGGTCCTCAGGAACTCTTTTTCCACATATGTAACAGAGGAGAGCTAGTAGCAAAGGATCATAAAACGTCACTGATTTCACAAGAGGCTCTACCTCTTATAGTATATGAAATGCCTGTGATTCCACTGTGGTAAGGCAAGTGGGTGGGTGCGTAGGATGTTTTACACAACAGTAATGACTTCAGTACTTGTGTTACTTAGATCCCCCCCCCCCCAACCCCTAGCAGTAGTTCCTTCGAACAACATGGGTAGGAGTAGTCACTCCAACAATATAATCTAAAATACATAGAGTGAATGAAGACAACCAATCATATTTTAGTGGGTTGGAGAAAAAAATTTACTAACTGATCTTCTCTTTGTACCTGTCCATTGGCTGGATCATTCCTCCATCATATTTTGTTTTCTTTGTGTAAATGAATTACCATTCATTTGTGGCATGTACTTACCTTGCCTTTAAGGCCTACTTGTTCCACTGCTGAGATCATATTAATATATCAGTAATTTAAAAACTGTGTATAAAGGGATATTAATCTATATTCCATTGAGTTTCTCATGAAATGCAGTAGGTAGCAATCACAGCAATAGTAGTGCCAAGAATCCCAAAACAACATCAATTCTCAAAAAAGCTATTTTATTTGCACATTTAATGTAAAGACAGGGATATTGCACTTAGGTTTTTCATCCATTAGAATTTTTTAATGTAAACATATTGAGCGTATTACCTTACACAACAGTTTTGCAGAAAAATATTGTGTAATACTGAGTATTTGCTGGATTAAAACAACAATAAATAGATCCATAACTTACAATGAGTCAGACTTTTAAGGCAAGGCAACTAGTAGCACGAGTTTCTTAATTAAAATTTTGTTACATATTTTAAAACACTATTTGCCTTTTTACAAAAACTAGTAACTGTTTTACATTAGGCTTAACTATTAATTATGCACTATTTCTATTGTGCTAATACTACCAATGACTAGACTCAGCACAAAATATGACTCCACGACTGGCTTGGAAAACGTTTAATGACTAGATAAATATAAAAAAATGGCACTCTGTAATTTTTTGTCAGTATATTTCTTCCATCAAAGCACTTACTCTTGAAGCACATTAGGTGAGGGTTACTTAAAAATACAGAGAAGCTTGTTGGTGAGTTATTTGGATTGGAAAGAAACAGTGTAAGTAACATTTTACACTGACGAGTGGTTGTTCAGTAAACACAATGAGTCATGTTATTTCACTTCGGGAAGAAAAACAGGACCATCGAATTTATACGAAGTACAAGGAAGTGAAGAAGTTACCTTTTGCCCCACTTGTATTCAGCTACTGAAGTGTTCAGACCATGATAACACACAATCTTGACACCTGAATGTTACCAGTTTTTCGATAGATGACTTTCTCATTTACTTCATTACTGTATGTGAAAAAAGTATTACAAGACATACTTATTTTTGACATTAAACTAAGTTCTTTAATTGTCACTAATACAGGCAAGTAAATTTGAAGTGCGCAGTCATATTAAAATGGTGAAGTACCTGCAACATTTCTAAACTGTGCTATTTCAGTACATCCTACCTATGATCCATAAAACACACAACTAAGCAACTGTTCTTAACTCATCTGCACACTTAATAAGAAATATGCATTATTGCCAGTTGAGAACTAGTGTTTCTCTGCTGTGCTATTAATAACAGAAATGAAAAATCAGGATGTTATACACAGTTCATTTCCATTCTCATTGCTTATTTACACTGGCTTACCTGCAATGGTACATGCTCACTAGTGAACAGCTACTGTATATGTTTCATATACATGGATTCATCAAGGGCGAGAAATCAACATTGTGACACGCTATACGTGCATTTTCTCCCAAAGTAACTGGCACTCTGTATAATTTACCACCTGGCCAGCAGACACACAATTTGTACTGTGTTATCAATTGCACTGATGAATCTCTATCATGATTCACTGATGGTATATCCTTCATATTAATTGAAATCCCTTCATGCCCATCCAGAGTAACACTACCATTAACACTTTTTAGAAAAATATCTTGATCTGCAGACCATACAATTTCCCTACCTTCCATTCGTGTCCCTTCATTTCCTTTAAGACGTATAAAAGTCCGTGACTGTAGATAGAGGCTATTATTGACAGAACTTGTTATCCTGCGTGTCTGTGCTATTTTAATTTGAAGTTTATCAACTCCATGTGGTAGGCCAAAATTGGGAAATCCTGTGGAAAATATAGGCTTTCCTGATCCTGGATCATGTACATCAAAGGATTTTACATTATTAACTGTCGCATTGTCTAGGCTCATTTTTAATTCTGACATTTTAGTTGCATCTTTTCCATCGATCCTTAATGAAACTGAATTGTTGTCACCGGCAATTTCAACAGGCCATTCGTCAAATCCCTCTAATTTGCCGTCCGGCTTGTACACTCTGTCCAGGTCGGTAGTGCCATAGAAAGTTATTAAACCTTGTTCCGGTACTAGTTCGAGACTCTCCATACCTTGGCCTAGCCTTAATACACCTAAAATGACAAATGTTAGCAAAAGGTTCCCCATTGCCAAAAAGAACAAGAGTATAACAAGTGTCCAAAACGCATATGTTTTCCGGCCTCGCAATCCGGTTTTCGGGACGGCTTGCTCGTGTACTGGCTTATAACCGCCCCTTGAAAAAAGAAATTGACAGTACGTTAGACACTTCACTGATGACATAAACAACTGATTTAATAACTGTTTTATCATCACACCTCAAGTTGTTTTCATGGTGTTTACTGCTGCTACTTTTTTGGATCAGTGCTTTTTCTCCCATTGTTAGAGTACCAAAACCACTTTCGGAGCCTGCATCAGACAGAGGCGAATTTCTTGAATCTGTCAGCGTCGACATACTTTGCTCCTAGTCGTGTCACTCTTATCAAATATTACTTGCGACAGTAATCTTGAAATGTCACTCAACACCGCAATGACTTGTTTACATCTGTTAGACAATTGCCTAGCGTTCCTGAATACCAAAGCTGTTCAAATGAAGATGAAAGCCAGTGACGGAAGCCACACCAAAGCCATATGTGTTGATGGCATATCCAAAGGTATTGGGCGTATACCTTGCACTAGATTGTGATAGGGCAGTATAAGAAATTTAAATAAGTGTTTATAAATAGTCTTGTTGCCAATACAGCTTTATTTTTTTGTAGGATGTATCACAAAGTCAAAGCCTTGGTGTATTTTTTAAACTGGCATCCATGTCTTCGTTATTTGACGAGTTAATCGTTCGTAGCTACTCGAGGTCGATATTCTTATCGATATTCAAGTAATTCGATGTTTGAAACTTTGTTGCAGTGTAATCATGGCATCAGAGCGGTACAGCTTCTCATTAACAACTTTCAGGTAATAAAAAGAAAAAATTGGTTTGGAGAGGCTAAACTGTCTAAATACTGTGCATAAATTACGATATAGATCAATTATTTGTGTTTCATGGTTTTCAAATCTATGTACGTTCTCTGCCCTCGGTTGTAATTTGGAAACACTGCATTTGTTACTATTGTGATTTATGTTTTTGCAGCCCTTCGGGCAAATTGGTGCAGATCGAATACGCCCTAGCGGCAGTGGCAGCCGGTGCTCCGTCTGTAGGAATTAAAGGTAAGGCGTATTTTAAGAAATGCTTTGGAAATAAATTGTGACCCTGTCAGGAATAGTGAGATCCACGTGCATTTTCATACATTGACGCCAAGGAACGAATCTCCTGTTGAAACCATACAGCACATGAGTAATAGTAAATGTATTTATGTTTACAGAATGGTGTTTGTGTTGGTCCCGAGATTTCAGGCTTGATTGTGAGTTTATTCTATGAACTAAATCTTGCTCGTATTAAAAGCAGTGTATGGTTTTATAACGACCCACACGTATCTTTCACGACCACGATCTTATTTCTGCTTTTTCGTATGCTGCAAGGTGGGAAGATAATTCTGTCATGTACAACTTCACAAGTTCTGACCCAAGCAGAGAGAAGTTTCACTTACTTGACAAATAATGTCTTAGGCTATTGTTCTTGATGTGTTTGCTTCAGTCCTTGATGTTTAATTGATCCATGATGTTTCATTCTTAGGGCTGTAGCTTCTTCTTACTACGTAAACCAAATTTAATGTAATACAGGACACGTCATAGCATTGTTCGCTTGCTCTCCCATGCTTGTTTCCATCAGGAATTTTGAATGGGACAGATGTCAGGGTTAACTGAAGGTTTCAATATCACATTGCCAAACCACAATCAAAGTGTCACTGTACAACCCAACCTTGGTCTTGATCTAAGCCACAGATCAGCATGTCATCACCGTTATAATTTTTTATTCACATTAATTGGATGTCATCAGTTCACAACCAGTTGTTCACCTTCATCCTAACATATACCACAGACTATGTGATAGATCAGTCTGTCTCAACAACTTAATCCAAAATAATAAAATGGACATAAAAAGTATTGTCATTGTTTAGTTCTCTTCCTGTTTGCTCATTTGAGATGTCACACACCACATCATTACATTGCAAGGCATGGCCACTTTCCGTTACAAGTTCCTATAAGAGGTCATTTAGTTTGTGGCTTGTAGAATTACATACAAGACCATTAAGGTGGTGGAGCAATATTTGAACAGCTACATATCTGAAAAGTACATCTCAGTGATGAATAAAGTAGTTTTTATTGAAATCATTTCACCAGCCTGTATTTTTCTGCAAGTCATCCTTAGTGTCCGATACATTTATGTGAACGAGCTAATCATCTGTCAAATAACAGCCAGATATTCACTGGAGGAAGTACAAACAAATGAACAGCTGTGAACAGAGCATATTCTTTCACGTAAATTCCAAGTGAACATGAGAAAACAGCTTTGTCATGTTTGGTTCACATTTCCAGGTGTTTGCTCGTATTTGCCTGGTGGTTGTTCTTTACCAAATCTTCAAAGTAAGTTCACATATTCTCCACTCTAGTGCCTGCCTTGATGTGGACCACACAGAAAGCATTTGGTTTTTCAGTTTATGGATTTATTTTTATTTTACAGAATGATCTTTCTTTATAATTTGTCATGATAAATAAGAATGATTGAGTGCTCAGAAGAGGGAAATCATACTGACCAAAGTTGTATTTGATGCTTGCATAAAAATTCACACACATATTTTTCGTTCCCTGATCAGCATTGCTTGCTTCATCACTATCAGTGCATTTGCCATACAAAATAATCGGAAATACAGAAGCGTCAGATCCCGCCCATCTGCTTTGACCCATGATGTCACAAATATGGCAGAAACGACCATAAACCACGATTCCAATATGGCGCATATAAAGTCAGTACATACACATGAGGACGGAAATACATCGAAAAACACACACACACACTTTCCACAAAAAGCCTGATGACACTAATGGGACAAGCACGGGAAATTGGGGGGGGGGGGGTTGGGTGGGGACAAACTAAATATAAACAAATACCACATAAAACGACAAAAAAAAACCCGACATCACAAAACTACCCAAACACCACTAAACACAATATCATCTGGAATCGGACACTTCACTTGACTTGTATAGCTAAACAGCAGCTCTCGATCCCATAAATTAGGATCAAACAACATTTCCCTTGGCCTACATAGCTCAAAAACATCTCTCGATACCAGTACCAACATACACAGCCACACATTGGGATCGAACACTTCCCTTGACCTGTGCATTGTTAATTTTATCCATCATATCCATTCCTGAACAAAAACAACAGATTAATTTTACTAAAATTACCACACAACATACAGCGAACAACACTAAATTAACCTTCACACAAAACCACAAAATTATTAACTCACTGAAACGAATTCCACTACAAACACAGCTGACACTCGGACAATTCTGGATAATGAGCAAGAGCAAACTGAGCCCATTACACCACACAAACAAAAACCCTGTACATACCACCAGAGGGGACAACAAACCACAACACGACGACATCTACAAACACACCACACTCACAAACCAAACTCCATGCCATCATGACGTTACACCACAACACCCTTACGTCACGGGTCAAAGCTGACGCGTGGGATCGGATGCTTCAGTCGACCCAAATAATCCTATCTGCTCATTGCTGTTTTCATCACAACTGTACCTGTCACTTCAGTGAATGAAACCAAAGAGTTTGATGACCTGAGCACAAAAGTAAAAGATGACTATGTTTAAAGCGTGTCTTTGAAGATACTCTTATGTATAGTAAGATGATGTGCTTCAAAATTCAGTTTTGAATTCTGTCAGATTACCAACATCACATGACATAATCTTGACATGTTTACCTACAAGTTCTTTTTGTACTAATGTTCAAACATGCTTAGTTTGATTGGGGCTGTGTTGTGCAATGCAGAGCTGTGCTTTTAAGGAGCCCTGACATTCATCACTGAATGGATAGCATCAGTTCCACTGGCTTTAATTCACCATAGTTCAGCTGATTGGCATAAAATATTTATATATTATCTACACAAACCTTTGTCATAAATCAGTCTCTGTATTAAAGAAAATCATGTCAATATCATTAGGCTTATAGTAATCCTTGAAATTATCCTGAACATACAGATAGTCTAGCAAGTGGAATAAATTTATATTTATAAATTAAATGTTGACAAGAATTATGACAACTGCTACTATAATAGTCAATTGCAAGTAAGATTGTAGTACATAAGATTCGCTTTACTTCAGTTCTTACTGATTTTATGTATCTACTGTGTGTTGTTACTCACTAAATCTGATCAACTTACAACACAAACATCTTGTGGCTACTGTACGGCAGCTTGTTTTAAACAGTAATTTTACTGACAACATGACTCGTGCATGTGATGTGATTTATATGTATTTGATGATACTGGTGCTGATTACGCATTGAACATTTGACGGTGCCACTATGGCGGCAGTACATTAGGACTTTGTTTTTATGAAACAGGTATGCCTCTTCATATTTAAAGTGCACAAATGTAAATTTTGTCAGTACTACTTTTCAATATGCTCTATGTATTGTTCTTAAGCTGTATACAGTTTGCAAGTGTATTTATATTTTTCCCATTTTTGCTGCAGATCTGATGATGGTCATTAAAGACTGAAACTGGTAATCTGTTAAACAAAAAAGAATGTGACCATAGACGTAAATTAAAGGAAACTTATTACATATACGGGTCACTGTGCTTTTTCGCGACGATGTCGCAGCTTGTAAAACTACTGGAAGTCGTGAAACAGAATCACGTAACACCATTTACAACACTGACAAAATTGTATGAAAAATGGAGAGTTGTCTTGCAGTGTATTCCTTTCAATGCAATTGAACTTGTGTAGGTTCAGGTGTCAAATCATATGTTGCAAATAAAAATAAAAATTTTAAATTAAAAAGCATGGAATATATACATATACATATACATATACTCTTGTCCGGTAATGGATGGTGTGCGTGCCTCAACAACAAATTGTCCCAGAACACAGCACAGAGCTGCATCGAATCTACGTCACAGCAGATGTTGAAAGTGGCCTCCATGGGATGCAGTTCACATGTCACATCATGGGTCGTCACACTTTTGCATGTTCTGGCCCCTCTCTCAATAGCGTCACATGTGTTGTGGAACATACTATTGGAGGGGTCAGGACATTAGGAACTGGTTCAGCATACACAAAACTTCTCAGACACCTCAGAGGTAAAAATCCATGGGATTTAAGTTTAATGATCTAGCAGGCCATGCTACAGGGCCTCCATGTTCTATCCAATGTCCAGCGAAGAAGGCGTCGAGTGTCGACTAACTGTAATGCTGAAGTGGGGTGTTGCTCCATCATGCAGAAACCATGTAACCTGTAATATTGCCAAAGGCACATTCTCAAGCAGCCCAGGCAAAGTAATCTGCTGGAAGTCCAGGTATGTTCCTCCATTTAGGCAGTGTGGAATAATGGTCAGTTCAAGTATGTGACTGCCAAGAGCCCCTGCCCACACACTGATGCTAAATCAATGCTGATGAGATGCCTCAACGATTCCATGAAGACTGTCTGTAGCCCACAGATGACGATTATGCGGATTGATAATGCCATTTCTGGTAAAGGTTACTTTGTTGGTAAAGAGGTTTGATGACAGAAATCCCATAATTGTGATGTTCTGGCACAAAAACTATCGACAAAATCCTTCCTGTATAGGGAAGTCCGCTGCTGACAATCCTTGCACTCATTGCAGGTGATTTAGAAAGTAGTGGTTGCCGCGCAGAGTAAATGTAATCATACTTTGGCTTACATCATGTTTGCGAGCCACTTGTTTGGAGCTTGTACTAGGGTTCGTTTCGGTATCCTGTAGAACCTGGTCCTCCAAATATGGTGTACACACAATCTGCTGCCTCACTGCATGTTCATCTGTTTGAAAGAACTCTTGATTTGACAAATGCCCAAAAAGCACCTGAAATGTTGTGTGATGTAGTTGGTGTCTGTGAGGGTACTTGTTTTGGTATAGCTGTGCTGCCTCTCAACTGTTTTCATCTGCTTGCTCATACACAAACACCATCCCGGCTTGTTCCTGACATGGATACCGGACCATTCTGCTGTTTAC
Source organism: Schistocerca cancellata (assembly GCF_023864275.1). Taxonomy (NCBI): domain Eukaryota; kingdom Metazoa; phylum Arthropoda; class Insecta; order Orthoptera; family Acrididae; genus Schistocerca; species Schistocerca cancellata. The sequence continues at coordinate 97,075,385 of NC_064626.1, forward strand.
AGTTGTTGCGTCAGTCACGTATCCTGTAACACACTGCATGTGGTCAGAGGAACTGTCATTCGTCAGCGCCATCTACCGTTGCATGCATTTCCAGGCACAAGTTCATAGGACCTTTTTCCCCTCCACTTTCAGTCCCAGAAGTTTGCCAGTTTTATGCTTCACATGCGTAAACTATCAGGGACCTCTTTTTAGTGGCCTGACTACCATAAAGCATGAGGATTTGTGTATGTCTGGCTGGTGGTGACAAGGCAAGGCATTTTGATAAGATGCACTAGCAATACAAGTCTGATTTATCAGCTGTTTTAGTGAGTGACGCAAGGGCTGTCGACTGCATTTTACTTTTTATCCACCAAAGCAATATGGTGAAGGTCATTTAATTTTTAAGTTTGGACCTCTGTTTGTGCATGGTGTTTTTAGCCCATTTTCCATGTGCCTGTTTTTAGGTGTCTGCTATTCTGTCCATTGGGACTGACATAGTCGTTTAACTCCTCTCTGCGTTAGTTTTCTATAGTTTTGACTTGGTCACGTATGACCCCAGTTGTTTTTTGCACCCTAAAGCAAAGCAGAACTAAACAGTACTGTCCCTACCACGTATTATAGAAGGTAGGTTGAAGAAAGGCAAACCTACATTTACAGAATTGGTGAATTTTGAGAAAGCTTTTGATTATATTGACTGGACTACACTTCAAAACATTGAAGGTAGCAGAGATAAAATACAGGGTGGAAAGGCTATTTACAACTTGTACAGAAGCCATACTGCAATTATAAGAGGCAAAGGACGTGTAACGGGAGTCTTAGTTGAGAAGGGAGTGAGAGAGGATTGTAGCGTATCCCTGTTGTTTTTCATTGTGTACTTGAGCAAGGTGTGAAAGAAACCAACTAGAAAATTGGAAAGGGAATTAAAAGTTCTGGGAGGAGAAATAAAAACTTTGAGGTTTGCTGATGACATTGTGATGGTCAGACAGCTAAGGACTGGGAAGAGCAGTTGACTAAGAGGATAGCATTGTGAAAAGAGATAAAAAGAAAAAAAACAGTGAAGGTAAGAAACAGGTAATGGAATTAGTCAAAGCAAATCATGCTATACTGAGGAAAAACTAGATCAGGAACTGAGACGCTGAAAGTAGCAGATGAGTATTGCTATTTGGGCAGCATAATTAGAGATGATGATCCAAATATAGAGGATATAAAATGCGGACTGACTAAAGCAAGAAAATGCTTTCTGAAAACAGGAATTTGTTAACATTAATGGAGATTTAAGTGCCAGGAAGTTTTTACTGAATATATGTATTGAGAATGTACACTTGTGTGGAAGTGAAATATGGACAACAGAAAATTCAGACAAGAAGAAAGAAGCATTTGAAATGTGGTGCTATAGAATAACAGTAAAGATTAGCTGAGTAGATTGAATAATAAATGTGGAGGTGCGGAATCGAGTTGGGGAAAAAAAGAAACTAGTGGCACAACGCAGCTGAAAGAAGGATCAGTAAGTGGGACACGTCCTTGGGCATCAAATTGGTAATAGAAGGAAGTTCGGAGGTAGGGGAGTAGGAGTTCTAGAGGAAGAGAGAGGCTTGAATACAGTAGGCAGCTTCATGGGGTGTAGGTTGCAATAGTTATGCAGAGACAAAGAGACTTGCATAGGATAGACTAGTATGGAGAGTTGCATCGAACAAGATATCAGTCGGAAGACCACAACAACAGCACAATTGGAACTACTGAGATGTAGATGTTTTGAAATACCCTGCATCTCCACCAGTTTCGCTTCATACCCACAATCAAGTACTCATCCAAAAGCAATGTTGTTAATAAAATACAACACTTGGTAATGAAAGCACATGTATTTTGAACACCAGCATACAGCTGGAACAGAACTGAACTCCTGTATGGAGAGTACTGATATCTATACAAAGATAACGAGAACAAACAATTACCGGTGATTGGGTGACCCATAGCATGCCAGCCAGCTACAGTAACAGCTACACCTAGCTGCTTGGGGCACAGTTCATGGCAAAATTATTATTGGTTGTAGAAATACAGTGCATCTTCAACACTTCCCATAAAACTACTACTCTTCAAGGAGTTGCTGACTCAAGTGAATTGTAAACAGATTTTGCTGTTGTATCATTGTCGACATTTGAGTATGTCTTCTTTTTAGCTGTATATTTGTGATCATTAACTGTAACTTATTTTCCTTATTACAGCATCAAATGGAGTTGTTCTTGCTACTGAGAACAAACACAAGTCAATTCTCTATGAGGAACATAGTGTCAATAAGGTTGAACTCATAACAAAGCACATTGGTATGGTGTACAGTGGTAAGTGTAATATTTTGTTGATTCACTATGTATTGAAACTGGTGTTACTCATATTGTGTTGTCGTGACTACTTAGTTTTATTCCAGTTTTAGTCCTCTTAAGGTACTGGTATATGTAAATTTTCAAGTGTGCTAGCAATTTACAGGTTGGAGGTATCCCGTTTGTTCTCAGAATATGTCTATGAAAAATTCTCAGAAGTTGGGTGTGTTTTGTGATCCTGAATGTTGAATATTAATGTTAGTTTTTAATAGTGAAAATGAAAGAAGACAATTATTCCATTGGCCCTGCAGGATGTACGTAAATGCTGTTGGAATCAAACTTTAGGCTTGGGAAATTTTATTTAAGAAAAGTATAAAATACTGGACAGAATTGCTGGCTAGTGTACACACACACACACACACACACACACACACACACACACACACACACACGGCAGTATAGATGACATTACTCTTGAAATTCCAGTTCTCTGTAGAATGTCCTATTGAGACATAATATATGCTACAGGTCCTACAATAAATAAACAAGTACTGTAATAGTAGTTATTAGGGCTTCTTTCTTATCTGCCTTTCACATTTGGAGCATATGAAGAATGATTTATTAATTAATGTGCTAACTGCAATTAATTAATCTTGTCTGCCCTATGGAAGGGATACATTGGGGGTTAAAGTATATTCCCATGTTCATTGTTTACAGTTAGCTATTGAAACTCTGTCCAATCACATGTGTCTGTATTCAAGTATATGACAGTCCAGTTTCTTCAGCATCTTCATGATGCTCTCCTATGGCTCAAACCTGTGACCATTTGTGTTGCCCTTCGTCCAGTATCCTCTGCAAAGAGTAATTTCCTAAGGTAGGTTACATGAATCTTTCTTAAGCAAGCTCTTTTGTAAACTGGTCACATTTCTCTAGTATTCTGTTTTACCCATAACTGACTCAGTGTGACTCATTCATGTAGTCATAGGACACTATGTTTCTTCATTTTGTGAAAAGTAAAACTATACTTCTGAACATTTAAAACAAGTCGCCAAACCATGCATCATTTTGAAATCTTATCAAATCAGACTAAACATTTGTGCAACTTTGCTTCAGACAGTATTCCATTATAGGAAACTACATCATTTACAAAAAGATTGAGGTTACTATTAACATTGTCTACAAGGTCACCAATATATAACATGAACAGAAAGGGTCTCAATACACTTCACTGGAGTGCACCCAGTTATTTGTACATCTGTCAATGACTATCCATCCATGTTACCGTGCTGTCCTTCCTACCAAGAAAACCTGTATCCAGTCACAAATTTTGCTTGATATTCTATACAATCGTATTTCCAATAATAAGTATTTGTGTGTTAATGAGTCAAATGCTTTTCAGATATCAAGTACTACTGCATAAGAAAAGTGAGAGTTGGGTTACACATCAGTGTTGACCAAATCTGTGCTGGTCTGCATGGAGGAGGTCATTACATTCGAGATACCTCATCACATTCAAGCTCAAAATATGTTCTAACATTTTACTCCAAATAGATGTCAGGGATATTGGATGGTAGTTTTGTGAATCACTTGTGCTGCCATTCTTGGTAGATGGAAGTGACCTGTGCTTTCCTCCAACAGCTGAGTACACAGTTTGGTTAGTGGTATCTACAGTGTTTGTGATATTCGCCTGCTTTATTTCATCGTTGATTGTCCTCGGTGTCAACATACTGCATTGCTTCACTGGCTGAAAAAATGGGGGTGGAAGCTGAACACTAACTACTTTAAATGATTTAGCCAACAGGTGTGCATTTGTGCTTCACAGTTCTTTACTTTAACTGTTCATAACCCACCAATAATTCACAGTTACAGGACCAGTGCACTATTGTTTAACTTTCTATAAGTCTCATTAATAGGTTGCAAGCAAATATCAACATACTGGTATAATAGTTTACTGTTGAACACCTATGAGCAGTAAAAACCTAACGACACATTCACAGTTTTTCAAATAAATTGAACAGACACTGTCATTGCTTTAACACATGGCCTATTGGTGTAACACTTATTTCACTGTTAAGTTGATGCATTGTTGTTCCAACCAACACAGGTTTCTCGTCTGAAACTCGGACGTGGACTGAATGTCTCGTGACCAAAAATTGGGCCTTTATATATTATCACAATAATAGGCACCCTACACATTGTTCGATGTTTAATTTACAGAAATTACAATTAAAACATACCTCATTCAATTAACTGAAAACATAGAAGAATTCCTTCTTTTTAACAGTTTCTTCTACTATAAGGGTTAAGCCATATTATTTGTTAAAATCATGAAATTAACAGAGTTACTCAAACAATACTTATGACAAACCTGGTAATTACTTTGGAATTAATGAAGGAAGGACTTTGCTAACATAGAGATAAATAGATACTTCAAGATTGCTATAGTTGTTCTTCCAAATGTTTATAATTATTACAGTATTTATATTTGTTTATAAGTCAACAGTAGAACTTTGTTATAATCTTTAAAACTGAGGGCCAGCTTTTATCTTTTATGAAAATTTTGCTGTCATATGAGAAATAAACTGGGACAGTACTCCCATGTTCTTCCTAGTAAAAGATCATACAGAAATGGAATTGAGCATTTATGTTGCTACTTCGCTACACTTGATTCCAGTTCATCTCTGGGCAGAAATTTTGTTAATGTTAACAGACTTTACATATGACTAGATCTTCCTTTTTTTTTGAGGTCTATGGATAATGTTATTCTATGGTCATCATTGAAGGCTTCACACATTGCCCTCTTGACAGCCTAATGTGTCTCTTTCATCTCTGTACAGCTGTAAACTTTTTTGTTCCTATTATGCAGTACTTTGTTTCTTTGGAAGTTTCATTACAGTGACTGTCCCTCCTGTCATAACTGTTCTGTGAGGTACATACTTGTTCAGTGCAGTGCTGTTTTAAATGTGAGACATAGTTCTTTAATGTGCTCTTATCCAGAGCAAAATGCTGGAAGTTCCTCATTGAGATATGACACTATTGCATCTTCATTTGGTTTATTGAATGTATAAATCTTTCTACTCATTTTAGTTGCACTTTGGACTTTGGTACTCACTGCTGCCACAGCTGTCAGGTGGCGACTGATACCAGTTTCAATGTGGACATTCACAGAGAGGTCAGGGTTATTTGTTATCATTAGATCCACTATATTTCCATTATTAGCGGTATCTGAACTGTGTTTTCTTGGTAGTTTTTGAAGAAAGCATATGGTAATGTTCTTTAGGTTGTCTTGTTACATCCACCACTAACAAAACTGTGCTAATTCCATCCTGATGGATGATCATCTCGTCTGTTGAATATGGTATGATTGGGGATGTTATGTATGAGCAAACAGAGATTTTTTTCTCTAAAGTTTTTGGTTACATCTGGGGGTGAGTATGTTTGTTGATAGACGGTTCCAGTTCTAATTTTATGCCCACACAAGATACTGCAACTCTAGCATACAGCTTCAATTTCTATATTGGTTGATTAGGATTTCTTGTCTACTGGGAGAAGTACACTGCCTCCATTTCACATTAGCTAATTCTTTTGATACAGGCTTAAATTTTCCTCAAGAATCTAACTGCTCTCAATTTGTGGTTTAGCAACCTTTCTGCACCTAGTATTTGAGAGCTCCATTCCTTTTTAGCACTTCAATATAGCTAATGCTTTGTAACTAGCCATTAGGAATTAATACTCTCTTTTGTGTGGGAGAAGAGGATGCATTTCTTTGCATTTTGTGCCACTACTTCTGGCTGTCAAACAGGTACTGGATGGAGTACCACATAAAAAAAGAGACAAAGACATCTTGTATGTATTTCACACACAGTCAGCTACACGGGCAGCAGTGCATGATATATTTAGGGGGAGAATTCTCAATCCTATAGAGCAAATCTTAGATGCTGTAGCCTAGTGTGTCTTAGAACATTTAACCTGGACATGATCACTCCTGGGGGCAGTGCTGTAGACAGTTAGCTACGGGGGTTGAATGAAAAGTAATGCCTCCACCTTCATTAATTGGGTTTGGATGGGAATATTTTAATAAATCAAATGCAGAAATAATCCTCAGAATGTGATCTTTAATTCCCAATATTCACTTTTCCTCATAATCACCAGCCAATTGGATACATTTCAGCCAATGATGAACAAGTTTTCTGAAGCCCTCACAGAAGTTGACACTGTTTCCGTAACCACAGTCTCACAGTCCTCTCGGTGTCTTCGTCAGAAGCATAATGATGTCCCCGCAGATTGTCTTTCATTGTCGGGAACAGATGGAAGTCAGACGTTGCTAAATATGGACTGTATGGAGGATGCTACTCGGTGGTCAGATTCAGTCTCTGAAAGTTCAGCTTTGGTGGCGTGTAAAGTGTGTGGTTTGGCGTTGTCATGCTGCAGCAAAACATTTCCCTTTTTCCTTTTGGACTCTTGTTAGCCATCGTTTCAGAGTTCGCAGCTTCGTGATGTAACACACCGAATTTAGTGTTGCTCCATGATCAAGGAAATCAACATGCATAACACCATCTGCATCCCAGAATACTGCAGCTGTGATTTTTCCAGCTGAGGGCTGCGTCTTGAATTTCTTTTTCTGGGGTGAGTCTTTTGTGTCGATATTCCATAGACTGACATTTCGTCTCCGGGTCATAATGTGTACCCATGTTTTGTCTCCTGTCACAACTGACTGGAGAAAGGCATCATCTTCATTCTCGTAACATGAGAAGAGTTCCTGACAAATTTCAAGTCTGTGCACTTTCATTTCAGGAATCAGCATCTGGGGTACCCTTCGTGCACAAATCTTCCGATAGCCAAGCAAAGCAATAGTGTGACCCACACATTCTTGTGAAATGCTGATTGTGCTTGCAGTTTCTCTTTGAGTGATACAACGATTGTCCATAATCAATCTGTCAACATTTTGAAACTCTGTGGTGGCCGTCACAGGATGCCCAACTCTGTGTCACGCAGGTTAGATGTTTCCACTTTAACAGCTTTAAACTTACTCACCCAATGACGCCCAGTATTCACATCAACACAATAACCATAAACTGCTTTCATTCTCTGATGAATCTGCTTTGGGGTGACACCTTCTGCTGTCAAGATTTCTATGACTGCACATTGCTTAAATCGCATTGACCGACTGTCTGCACAGGGTTCCATACTGTACACTGTAACAGCACATCTGTTCAGTGCTAATGCTTCCTGCCAACTGGAGCTGTAGAGAAGAGGCTACGGAACAAGCCAGTACCTGCACATACCAATGCTGCTAACTGTTGAAGAGTTATGAAGGTGGAGGCATTACTTTTCAGTCAACCCTCATATGTTGAAACACTGTTAGCAAGGAAGGTCTTTTTAACCTTCCCTATTCTTCTCAGTATATTACAACTTTGGATAAAATTTACCAATTCCTTGACACATTTTTAGGGTTGCAGTCATGAAAAAATTAAAAAATGGAGTTAATTTGTGATACTGACAATATACATTCTTGTTAGAAGAGATTAGTAAATGTAACACAATATGGTGAAGCAAATGCTGCATTAACTGTAGATCACAGACACCAGTTTACTGCAAAATATGTTATGTACAACATGCAAAACTCCTGAAAATCCTCAAAAATATACTTCCATTCACTTAGAAACACACTGAAATTTGGAATGAATTGCTCTCCTCCCCCGCCCCCCGCTCTCCTCCCCCACCCCCCGCTCTCCTCCCCCGCCCCCCGCTCTCCTCCCCCGCCCCCCGCTCTCCTCCCCCGCCCCCCGCTCTCCTCCCCCGCCCCCCGCTCTCCTACCCCGCCCCCCGCTCTCCTCCCCAACCTTTATTAACACTTAACTCACGAGGTGACTTTTTTTGTAATGTACACCACAAGGTGGGGTCTCTGAGACCTCTATGTTTAAACAGAGATTAAGGCCAAAAATCATTTGAAATTTTTAATTTGTTATATAACATTTATTTTTACAATCATTTAAGTGTTGTTTAAATGCTTCTAGTTTATTTTATTGCACTAAACAAAGCTGGCAGCATTTTACTATTTATCACACAAAAGCACATTATTTCATGTGGTTCTTTTAAATAGTACGCACAAATAGACTGTGAGAGTACTGAATTTTACATTCTGAAAAATTATACAACCTCTGTAGCAAATAAATTTCCAAATAAATTAAATTCCAGTGTTTAAATTTGCACATAAAAATTCCACCCGATAGGTGCAAAAACAAAGTCTATCCAATTCATGTTCATTGCTGGGAACTACTCAGAACACATTTGATTTTAACAGACACATTGAAGAAACAGACGGAGCCCCATCACAACTTTCCTAAAGTTCTTCCGCTGAATGACACTCGTTTTTGGTAGCAGAATTGTGATCACTGGCTAATGTAAGATCGTCGTCTTTTCCATTTATTTGTTGATCTATATCACTGAAACATTCCTCTGTAGACTGACTAACAATTTCATTAAACTCAAGAAAGTTAAAAATGACACATTCATGCCAACAAAGTTTAAGCTATATGGTACCGTACTGGAGAAAACAGGTGTGTAGTTGACAAGGTGCGGTCTAGAAGACTCCAGCACCTATCAGTAGTAGATGTCAACAATAAACACAGAAGGCAGTAATGTAACTGACAACAAAACATCGTAGGGTTGGCAATTTAAGGTAGGTGGGGGAGTTTAAAAGTATTCCACCACAACTGGTCTTGGAGAGTGAGTTCAAAAATTTTCGTGCAGTCTGAGAGACCACACTTCTTGAATTATGGGTTAATGAGGATAGTTCCGTTAAGAATGTATAAAGCACAAGCACTCATATTTGACGATTTATGTATCACAATACATCCAAGGCTTGATTCTCTCTCTGAAAAATTACACAAACTTGACATGAAGAAGAGACTGTTCGAATCTAGAATATTGAATCGGACCTATCTGGTTCATTCATTGTATCAAAGAAAAATTTGGAAGTCAGCTTACACAAGTACATAAATATGGGAGATGCGTGCATTTTCTACTTAGCTGAATTTATGGCATTTTCTGTGCTATTATTGCTGAAGATGAACACTGTTGTGTGAGCTTATCACAGTCCATATCACAAAGTGTAAAGCTTGAGCAGAGTATATTCTCTGTTTGGGGTGACTAACAGTCCAGTCCTGACTCATAATTCCCTGTAAACCTCAGAGCAATTGTTCCATCTTAATTGTGTAAACATGGTGTTACCAAGATATTGTCAAAGATAATTTAAAGGAGATGACAATGGCTATTGATACATATTTATAGTTGTATTTGCCAGTGTATAATAATTTTTTGATTATTTTTTTGCCAGGTAGTAATAGCAAAATAAAGTGTGTCTTTTCATTACATATCAGGTATTTTATTTCCTAGAAGCACTGATAGTTTATTGGCTTTGAAGTAGCTGTATCAAGATTTAACCATGAAAGAACATACTGAATCACATACACCCAAACTTTTAATTGTGATGTTAAATGGCCAACAACATAAGGCACTAAGTAAATAGCCCATACTCAGGGAATCAGTGATGGGGAACAGGTGCAGGAATCTTGCACTGCTACCCAATGAAAGATCCTAGAGGATGCCATTTGCTGTTGCCTTCATGCACTCATTATGAAGCATCCTGTGTATCATCCAGTGGGTATCTGTGACTTGCAGATGACTATGATGAGTGCATATACAGTGTAGTAATGTTGAGTTTGTGTTGTCATGAATGAAGAGAAGGGAGAGGGTGACACATGGTGCCTGCAGATGCCCTACCCCTCACAAAAGGCACCAAGGGGGCCATTGAACTCAACATTTCCTTCCGACGGATGGATCACCATCAAGTTTCAAATGTCCTTGCTTCATGAGACACTGTAAAGAGGGTTGTCATTCAATCCAAGACATTGGCACAAAACAAGTGATAATAAACATCATGCCACCACATCTCCTCCTCTTTCTGGCCAAATACTGTCAGTGAAAATTTCATCCATCACCCAGATTCGAACCGGTCTACCTCCAAGTTGAGTACCACCACACAGACTTGTGTTAGCGACCTCGGCTGCAGCGGTGGGTAGTTAAGTCTTAGGTTGATGGAAATTCAGATAGAGTGCAGCGTATATGTGTCATGGTCAGTAATCATACACAGATAATAAACTAGTATGCTCAGGTTGTATAGAGGTGTGATGAAGATTTGGGGAGTGGGGAGGGCACATCATCTGCTCGTCATAAGTTTGCCAACAAGGGAGCAGTGAGCAGATGTGCCCATAGCAATAACTTGAATAATTGCACCAAATCCTGACCTCAGTTTGAAAGTTCACAAAATAGTCACCATAACAGTAAAAATATATTTGTGCCACTTGATAAGCAACAGAAATGAGGATGTGAAGTAACATGAGATGTAGCTAACCTGTGACTACTGAATGTTTCCTGAAAACTAAGTAAACTGTTCATTAAATGTAGAGGATCATGATGTTGTGAAGTCACCATTGTTTGCTTTGATGATTTAAAAACATTATATTTGAATTTCCTGAAAGGCTAACTATTGCAGCAGACTGCAAAATCTGGCGATAGTTTGAGTATGAGTGTCACTGTAAATAAAAACAGTAAAGGTGAATTATTCAACCAGTTGTAGGGGGAAATACAGTTTAATGTGGATTCTGAATCATGGCATAACTTGGCATTTTTTGTGTTAGCAAGTTATTGCAAAAGGTGAAAGAATTGCCAATTAGCTGAAAGATTCCTACAACCAAATGGGTAATGAATAACGGAGCTTTGAATTTGTAGTATCAAAATAAATTTTAGTGTTCTGTTTATATCCAGCAGTTATCAGCAGCTGGACTAAAGTCATTTCACTATTCAGGTCATGATTTTGTAGTACTAGCAGCTAAATGAGTAGTCAAGATGATTACTTTATACGCATCACTTATTCACTCTGTGAACATTAGTAAATAAAGTTGACAACATTCCGAAACCTGTTAGACACACCAGTGCTGTATTAGATATGATGCTATTATCTTGGAAACTTATGAGTGGTTGTAATTTGATAATCTTGCAGTTACTTGCATTGGCCTTGTTTTGCAATGATGTAGAAATCTTGGAACAATATGCTATTAAATTATTTATAGTCATATAATTATTCTGTTCGAAATATATTGGAATGGCCACATGTATTTTATGTTCCTTAAAGTGATGTACTACACTAAGCAGATGCCAGGGTTTTGTATTGTGTGAAGCTATAACATTACATTGAGTACTATGAAGTGTTTGCCTTTTATTTCTATATTTTGTTGATGGATTGTTCTTAATTGTGAATGCCCTTGGTCAGGTATGGGTCCAGATTATCGACTGTTAGTGAAACGTGCAAGAAAGATGGCTCAGCAGTATCAGCTTATATATCAAGAACCTATTCCAACTGCACAGTTGGTCCAGAGAGTTGCTATGGTCATGCAGGAGTATACACAATCTGGGTAAGTTGCATAATTTTCTTTCAGTCATGTAAAACATCTGAGCATGTTCTAAAATAACATGTATTGCTACCTGTTAAATGTATACAGAAACAAAAAAAGATGTAACATTAAGAGATAATAAACTGTGATACAAAGTAATCTGTGCCAAAAAAGTATTTCAATTCTAGAAATTTTAAATGGACAACAAATAATGCAAGGAGTGAAGGTCATAACACGCACTATAGCTGAGGCATTCCATAAACAAAACTGAAATCATTGCTAAGCTTTCCAGATTTTATTCCTCAGAGGTAGTTAACAGGAACAGACCGTTAGAATAACATGGAAGATAATCTACTACTCTCTCTCACACATTTTCCTCTCAGTTACTGTTGCCCTGTAGTGTCCTTTGATTCTTATTGCTTTCTGTACCATTAATAAATAACACTTTATTCCTTGTGTGTTGTCCTTTGTAACTTTAGACATTGGAATTTAAAGTATATGTAGAAAGAATTGTTCTACTGTTATATTGAGTAATGTTTTTGTTCCACCTGTTTTATGAAATTAAGATATACTGACAATTACTTCTAAAGTACATTCTTGAAATGACGGCAATCTTACGAAGTTGATGTAATTTTTGTCCTCTCCTGAGAATGGCAGTAGGATGTTAGTTCATCTTTATAATATACATTAGTTAAAATTATTGAGAGATATCAGGAGGACAGCCTGCATCTTTGCTTCAGAAGGAAACTTCATTGCTGGCCAGTACTCCCTTCACGAGCAAAATTTACAGTACCGATGATAGGGATAAAAGTACAAGAAACTATCTTAGCTTCCGCAACTACTCATCCTTTCTTCATGGCATAAAGAGGGACTATTTGGGGAAAGTTAAAAAAGAAATGCAGGCCATGCAAACACCAGGATCAGAGGGGCCCACTTGTGAGGATGAGGGGAAACAAAGATCAAGAGGAAGGTAAGAGATAGTGGGAGGTCAGTAACTACTGTGTCAGATTCAGTCCTGAGATGGTGACAGTGAAAAGTAAAAACAAACTAAGAGTATGAGAAATGATATGAATGGTGCCAGGGGTAGGTTAGGGTGAAAGACCAGCTTGGAGTGGGGGAGGAGAGATGAAATTGGCTTTGAAAAAAAAAAAAAAAAAAAAAAAAAAAAAGAGAAAGATATTGTAAGAAATATAAAATTACACAATTAAAAAATATATAATGGCAAAGGACAGTTATCCACCCAGATAGTTGTGCATATTGTTCGGGGAGGTGCGCTGGTCCCGGATCAAATCTGCCGAGCGGATTAATGATGATGGTCAGTATGATAGCCAGCCTGAATCCTGAGTTAATAATGAGCATCAAAATGGGTACAGGGATTAGTGAACACAGAGTTGTCGTAGTGAGATTGAATATTGTAACCTCAAATCTTCCAAAATAAACGAAAAATATTCCTATGCAAAAAAAGCAGATAAAAATTCATTTGACACCTTCCTGAGAGACAATCTCCACTCCTTCCAAATTAACAATGTATGTGTAGACCAGATGTGACTTGAATTCAAAGAAATGGTATCGGCAGCAATTGAGAGATTTATACCAAATAAATTAACAAATGACAGAGTTGACCCTCCTTGGTACACAAAACATGTCAGAACATTGTTGCAGAAACAACGAAACAAACATGCCAAATTTAAACAGACAAAAAATCCCTAAGATTGGCAAACTTTTACAGAAGCTCAAAATTTAACGTACTTCAATGTGAGATGCTTATAATAGTTTCCACAATGAAACTGTCTTGAAACCTGGCAGAAAATCGAAAGAGATCTGGTCATATGTGAAAAATGCTAGCGGCAAGATACAGTCAATGCCTTCTCCGTGCAATAGCAATGGAGATACTATCAAAGACAGTGCTGCCAAAGAAGAGTTACTAAACACAACTTTCTGAAATTCCTTCACTAAAGAAGACAAAGTAAATATTACAGAATTTGAATCGAGAACAGCTGCCGATATAAGTGACATAGAAGTAAATATCCTCTGAGTAGTGAAGTAACTTTAATCACTTAATAAAAGCAAGTCTTCTGATCCAGACTGTACACTAATTATCTTCCTTTCAGAGTATGCTGATGCAATAGCTTCATACTTAACAACCATATACAACCATTCACTCAACAAAAGATCCTTACCCAAAGACTGGAAAGTTACACAGATCACACCAATATTCAAGAAAGGTAATCGGAGTAATCCATCAAATTACAGTCCCATATCGTTAATGTCGATATGCTGCAGAGTTTTGGAACATATATTGTGTTCAAACATGAATTATCTTGAAGAAAAGTCTATTGACACACTGTCATTTAGAAAACACTGCCCTTGTGAAACACAACTACTCGCATGAAGTGCTGAGTGCTATTGACAGGGGATTTCAGATTGATTCCGTACTTCTGGATTTCCGGAAGGCTTTTGACATTGTACCACACAAGCGGCTAGTAGTAAAATTGCGTGCTTGTGGAATATCATCTCAGTTATGTGACTGGATTTGTGATTTCCTGTCAGGAAGGTCACAGTCGTGGTAATTGGCGGAAAGTCATTGAGTAAAACGGAAGTGATTTCTGGCGTTCCCCAAGATAGTGTTATAGGCCCTTTGCTGTACCTTATCTATATAAACGATTTGGGGAGACAATATGAGCAGCTGTCTTAGATTGTTTACAGATGACAATGTCATTTATAGACTAATAAAGTTATCAGCAGATCAAAAAAATTGCAAAATGATTTAGAAAAGATATCTGTGTGGAGCAAAAATTGGCATTTGCCCTAAATAACGAAAAGTGTGAGGTCGTCCATATGAGTGCTAAAAGGAACCTGTTAAACTTTGGTCAAATCTAAAGGCCATAAATTCAACTAAATACCTAGGAATTACAATTATGAACAACTTAAATTGGAAGGAACACACAGAAAATGTTGTGGGGAAGGGTAACCAAGGACTGCGTTTCATTGGCAAGACACTTAAAAAATGTAACATGTCTATTAAGGAGACTGCGTACACTATGCTTGTCCATTCTCATTTAGAATATTGCTGCATGGTGTGGGATCCTTACCAGGTGGGATTGACAGATTACATCGAAAAAGTTCACAGAAGGGCAGAAAAAGAATAATAGTAGGGGCTAGTAGTTCTTCTGTACCCGTTTGTGTGCTCTGCCAGTGTAGTAGTGGTCATTTCTATGTTAGTTGGAAAACATTTCTGTTTCTTTAGTTGGTCTGCCTGTGATACTGTAGGCTCTACCTTCGATGGGGCTATGTTAGTGGGTAGTTTGTGGGTGCATGGGGCAGGGTATACAGTTTGCACAATTACAGAGGTAAGTACCTTCACAGAGGAATAGTAGTCTAGGTTTCTACTGGTGTGTTGGACTTAGCTGGTGTATAGGTAGACGGAAATTACTAATCCCTGTACACCATTAAAGTCATATGGTGACATGTAATGTTGCGAGTTTGTTGGATTATAACTCACTTTTATTCACTGAAGACAGCTGTAGCTGAAATCTGGATATGCAAGAGTAATAAAAAACAAGTGGGATTGCAACTGATTCCTGTGTTCCTATCATTCCTGTCATATGTTGTGACACGGATGTTAAATAATCTAGAAGGGTGAAAGTAGGCAACTGTTCATAATGTGAAAAGAGACAGTCCCACTCTGGGGATTGATATGAGGAAATCGTAGCCTTGGCTGTGTGGTTTTTGAGGCATGTAAAGTGTGGTTGACAAGGAAGATGTTTCAAGTGCCAAATTAAATCTGGAAGGATGGTATGTGCGAGGGGTGTGGTGAAATTTATGTATTTATTTATTTTGTATGCTGCCTCTGTGTCACTAGTTATTCTAAAATGTTGACAAGTGTAGAATATTTTTCTTGCCCATGTTTTTAAGAATATAGGAGTATTCACTTGAAAATGGGTAACAGATGAAATCAAATGATCATGATGAAAGTGACAGTGATTGCATAACAGCCAAGCTGGAAAATTTAATTGCCCTTCAACGATAGCTACTGTCGTTTTGTATGGGTAGAGACTTCGATGTTTGTTTCAGTAAGGTGGAGGTCAACAATAGGGAAGATAGCTTTGCATTTTGAAAGCGTGAGGTGACTTTGCATTGCTAAAAGTTATTACGAAGTTGCAGAAAGTATAGGGGAGGTCTTCTTCGCCATGAGTCCTGACCTCAAACATGTTTACAATAAATCTGTACCAAGCCAAGTTGCCACACTTCTGGGTCTCCAGGAGTGCCTCTTCCATTCAGCCCTTGAAAAGGTTGATGTATAATGAAGTCATTCTGGTTCACTTAGTAGTCTCCTTGATTCACATTTTTCATTCAGAGGTGAAGGGGTTAGTTATAGTTAGGGTTGAAATGGGCTAGAGTGACAGTAAATTAAGTGTAAGGAAGGCCTTCAGGTGGCTTTTGGAAGAGGTATCATTCTAGTGTGAGAGGCAAATGTAAATGGGATGGTTGGAATTGATAATGAGATGTACAGGGAAGTAGTATTTGTTGTTTCCTGTGGATGCAATGAATACTGATGAACAGTGGCTGTATTCATTGGTGGAGGTTGCTGGGATGGTTGTCCTTGTGACATGTAATATAAATAGTGATGTTTGCCTAATCGGGCCAGTAAGGCAACTATGTGTACTACATCAGAAAGCAAGGTTCTATAATGAATTTTTGACCAGTGCCAGGAGGTAGTCAATATAGACAAAAACCAGAAGCACCATTCAGTAGAGTTTATACAGCAGCTGGTGGTTACAGGAATTTATATGTACATGATTACTCTGCAGTTCACAATTAAGTGCCTGGCATAGGGTTCATTGAACCACCTTCAAGTTATTTCTCTACTGTACCACTCTGGACCAGCATGTAGGAAAAATGAACATTTCAGTCTTTCTGTCCAACCTCTGATTTCTCTTACTTTCCTATGATGATCAAGTCTCCCTATGTAAGTGGTGCCAAAAAAATATTTTCACATTTGGGTAAGAAAGCTGGTGGTTGGAATTTCATGAGAAGGTCCTGTTGCAATGAAAAATGCCTTTGTTGTAATGACTGCCACCCCAATTTCCATATTTCAAAGTCTTCTGGCTTCCTCCATAACATTATCTATATTATCATTCCAAGTTAAGTTAGTCATAATCATAATCCCTCAGTATTAGCTGAATTCTGAGCCTTTAGATTGATGCCATGTATCGTCTTACTGAAATTTAGCGGATTCTTTTTAATACTCAGTGGATGACTTCACACCTTTCATTATTTAGAGTCAATTGCCACTTTCCGTGTCGTACAGATACCTTGAGTGAATCATTTGGCACTAATTTGTTTTGATCATCTGTTGACTTTACTACACAGTGAATGACAGCATCAGCTACAAACAATCAAAGAGGTTGCTCAGATTGGCTCATAAATCATTTATGTATATCAGGAAAAGCAGAGGGCCTATAACACTTCCTTGGGGAATGCCAGATATCACTTCTGTTTTACTCAGTGATATTAAATCATTTATTATGAACTGTGATCTTTCTGTCAGGAAATTATGAATCCAGATGCACAACTAAGATGATACTTGGTAGGCGTGCAGTTTGATTAGAAAATGATTGTGAGGAAATGTCAAAAGTGGAAATCTAAAATCTGATAAGCATGGATTTGACATCTCCTGCCGATAGCACTCATTACTTTTTGAAAGTAAATAGCTATTTTACAGAACAATATTTTCTGAAGCCTTATCGACTATTAGTCAATAAATAATTTTCTCCAAGGTAATTCATGATGTTAGACTACAGTATTATTCCCAAAATCTTACCGCAAATTGATATTAGTGTTATGGGTCTGTAATTATCTGGATTAATCCTGTTTTCTTCCTTGAGTATTGGTCTTGACCTGTGGGGCTTTCCAGTCTTGAGATATGGATATTTTGATGAGTGAGTGGTTGTATAGGATGACAAACTATGGAGCTATTTTATCAGCATACTCTGAAAGGAACCTAACTGGTGTACAGTGTGGATCAGTCCTTGCCTTTATTAAGTGATTTAAGGTGCTTCACTACACCAAGTCCATGGGTTTGCAATTGTTCTTGATCTGAATTCTGGAATATTTACTTTGTGTTCGTTGGTGGAGGAATTCCAGAAAACTGTTTAGTAATCCTACTTTAGCGGCACTATCATCAGTAACATCACCATTGCTAATGTGCAGTGAAGGTATTGAGTATCCTTCCACTGGTGTACATTACAGATTGTCTTTGGATTTTCTGCAATATTTTGAGACAAAGTTTCATTGTAGAAACTGTTAAGAGCATGTCGTGTGGAAGTTTGCACTGAATTTAGAGCTCCTGCAAAACTTTGCCGAACTTGGGGATTTTGTGTTCCTTTAAATTTATCATTTTTTTGTCGTAGTTTCTGTGACAGTGTTCTGACCTGTTTTATGTACCATTGGCAATCAGTACCATCTCTTATTAATAAATTTGGTTTGTGTCTCTCAATGGCTGTCAATATTGTTTCTTTGAATTTAAGCCATATACGGTCTATGCTTACATAGCCAGATTGAAAAGGGTGGAGACTGTCTCTCAGGAAGAGGTCAAGTGAATTTTTATCTGCTTTTTTAAACAGCTATATTTTGCATTTAATTTTGCTGGGTTTGAATGTTACAGTATTCAGTCTTGCTACAATGACCTTGTGGTCGCTAACCTCTTTATCCGTCATGATGGTTTCTGTTTGATTGCAATTATTTGTTACTTACACGCCAAATATGTTCTCGCAACTGTTCAAATTTGTTGGTCCCTAAGCTAATTGTTCAAAATAATTTCCAGAGACAGCATTCAATAAGATTTTGGGTGAATGAATGACTTTCATTGTTTTTGGGTATTAGGGGAATGAGGTATAAGGTAAGTGTCTGTGGATCAGAATGGGTAAGGAGCTTTATGGGAGTATTATGTGTGGCCTTAAGGTTTTAAATATTTTATGCATATCACTTTGGATGGAAGGAATGTGGTCATTAATTCTTTCAGACTTTAATTGTTTCCATAGTAAGGAAACTTTTTTTGCCAGGTACTCCATATCAGCGACCTCAGTAATTATTTGACATCGCGAGAGAGTGGAATAGGGCACTCCGCGGAACTCACGGACTTCGAATGGGGTCTTGTGATAGGATGTCACTTGTGCCAGACGTCTATACACGAGATTTTCACACTCCTGAACATTCATAGGTCCACTGTTTGCGATGTGATAGTGAAGTGGAAACGAAAAGGGACACATATGGCACAAAAACGTACAGGCCGACCTCATCTGTTGATTGACAAAGACTGCCGACAGTTGAAGAGGATCGTAATGTGTAACAGGCAGACATCTACCCAGGCCATCACACAGGAATTCCAAACTGCATCAAGATCCACTTCACGTACTATGACAGTTAGGCGGGGGGGGTGATAAAACTGAGATTTCATGGTCGAGCGGCTGCTCATAAACCACACATTACGCCAGTAAATGCCAAATGATGCCATGCTTGGTGTAAGGAGCGTAAACATTGGACGATTGAACAGTGGAAAAATGTTGCGTGGAGTAATGAATCAAGGTACATAATGTGGCGATCCGATGGTAGGGTGTGGGTATGGCAAATGTCCAGTAAATGTCGTCTGTCAGCGTGTGTAGTGCCAACACTAAAATTTGGGGGCAGTGTTGTTTTGGTGTGCTCATTCTTTTCATGGAGGGGGCTTGCACCCTTTGTTGTTTTGTGTGGCACTATCACACCACATGCCTACATTGATGTTTTAAGCACCTTCTTGCTTCCCACTATTGAAGAGCAACTTGGGGATGGTGATTGCATCTTTCAACATGAAAGAGCATGTTTTAATGCCACGGAGTGGTTACATGACAATAACATCCCTGTAATGGACTGACCTGCACAGAGTCCTGACCTGAATCCTCTGGGACGTTTTGCAACGCTGACTTCGTGCCAGGCCTCACCGACTGACATCGATACCTTTCCTCAGTGCAGCACTCCGTGAAGAATGGACTGTCATTCCCCAAGAAATCTTCCAGCACCTGACTGAATGTATGCCTGCGAGGGCGGAAGCTGTCATCAAGGCCAAGCATGGGCTAACACCATATTGAATTCCAGCATTACCAGTGGAGGGTGCCACAAACATGCAAGTCATTTTCAGCCAAGCCAGGTGTCGGGATACCTTTGATCACATAGTGAATATGCACCAGTTTTCTAAATATGCTGCTTTGTACTCAGATACGTGCACTGGATCTCAATGAACACAGAAATCACTTCAGACCAAAAGACTTTATTTACATAGTGCAGCTAGATGTGAACTACTATACACACAATAGATGTAAAATTATCTGTTTTTAGTAAATAACAAAATGATTCCACAAATTATATTCATAAATTTCTACAATCTCTGGTTAACAGTAGTTATATATTTATTTTGTTTCTTGTCCCATCCCAATATTTACGTTCTCAGTTTCTCCTTTGCTAATAAAATTTAAACCATGAACAACTGTCAATCAATCTATTTTGTCAGTGTTATGTCATCCATGCTGCAAATTTCTTCTGAAAATCCTCTTCCCTTTTTCAGTGCCTCCTTGTCTGGCATTACAGGAGGGTTAGCAAAACAGTTGTCCCTGGCAGTTCCAGCAGCACAAATGTTTTCTTGTTTCTGTGCTCGGAGAAGCTTGTATGAAGAAAAAGTATCAAAATTCTGTATTTCTCTTTTTACTCTCTGGTCCAACTGAAAATCTGCTGTTGGCCCTTGTCCAAGTGCCTTCAGTGAAGATTCCTGAAATTCAGTTGTTCCATGAAAAAGAACAAAATCATAAGCTTGTCCACTGTTACCACATAACATGTACATTTGATACATCGTGGAGTTGCTTGCCCCGGCCCCTTGCTCTATTTCACAGAGAGAGATGCCTTGTAAAGAGGATCATTGCCTCATCAACTGCTAATTCTTTCTCCACAAGTAACTGCAGACATCTATTATGAAGAGTAGTAGGGCCGAACTCTGTGTAACTTGTCTTTATTGTCAGCTGGTATAGCCAAGTTGTTATCAATGTTCAAATTTGGTCTGAGTTGGAATAAACTGCCTCTTGATGTGCTATCTAAGAATAATTCCAGTTTCATTGTCATGTCCCAGTACATTTAAACTCTGAGAAATTTTCGAGTTACCATAATTATAAGAAGCCGAAACAGTGTTGTGTGCTCAGCTAGTGCCATTTGATTGAAATTGCTAATCTTACCACTTTGCAATGCATATATGTTTGCCATATCAACCATAGTGCTGGAGAGGTCATTGGGAGTGTACTTACTTCAATAAGCTGAAAGAGAAAGTAACTCCTGCTCTTCAGTATGTTGATTCCATTCAGAATATGAATCCAGTATAGATATTGGATGATGGCGCCACTTGATGTCCTTTGTTTCTAATAAAATGTATTTTGTATCATTAATTTCATTGTTGACAACTATATTACTTTCTTGAATATTGCTGTCGCTGTCACCAGTGACATTACACACATAACTTTCATCTCTGTTTACTTTATCAGCCCCCACTCTCACCTTTTTCTCTCGAAATACAGGAGGATTCTATACAAAACTGATTCTCCCTCTTACGATAAGTCAGAATCTGACATCTTCCCATTGATCAGTATGTCTAAAATGGCGTCTGCATCTTGCTTATTTGAAACACTGTTACTTTGACTTGAGGAACAGAAATTAAAAATCAAAAGGTCACAAATAATTTTCTTAGTAGCAATACTTTTCTGTATATAATATTATACAGTAGACTTAACCACGTTGTCGATAACTGCATCTTGAATACTATACTAATTTTTCTAATTGCAACTAATTATAAAAATTATTAGTAATAAAAACTGACAAGTCTGTTTTGAAAAAATCCCAATCAAAACTCATGAAAATTGTTTAGATAACAAATTTAAAAAAAAAGGGTACTTCAAGTAAAGTAAGAACAAATTTCTAGGTTGTATCATATACTGTGCGTGAGACCTCATGGTTACAATTGTGAACACTGAAAAATGTGATGTCTTTTTACGTGCTTAAGTAATTAATTTTGAAATGTTTGTTGTTGCAGTAAATAAACTTTTAAATCAGTAAGTCCCAAGAAAATAACAGTAACAAAATTCAACTATATAGAGGAATATAACTGAATAACCATTTCTGTATTCTGATGGTCACAAGCTTCTGCACAGTGCTACATGCAGTTGTGTGTGTGTGTGTGTGTGTGTGTGTGTGTGTGTGTGTGTGTAGGCAAAATACTTCTGTTGCAGCTGAGACACAGTAAAAATTAATGTACACAATTGCAGCCAATGAGTCTGAAACGATTAAGAATGGTTCTGTGTGACAAGATGCCAAAGAGCTGATGATGCCTTTCTGCCACATAATTCTCACAAGCATGTACCACAGTAATGGAGCCTTTGTCTGCAGGGAGGATGTTAGAGCTATTTATCTCCAGTTCACTCGTCTTGTCTTTGATGTCTGTTATATTTTGTATTCTTCATTCTATTCATATTTTTCAGTGGTGTTCGTCCTTTTGGTGTGTCCCTTCTGATTTGTGGCTGGGATGAAAACCGTCCGTACCTCTTCCAGTGTGACCCCTCAGGAGCATATTTTGCTTGGAAAGCAACAGCAATGGGGAAGAATTTTATTAATGGGAAAACATTCCTTGAAAAAAGGTAAGCGTTTTACTAATGTAACAAAGAAATGCAATTCATAATGACTGTCATTATCTAAATGGGAACACAATTTGGCAAGTTTGCTCTTAAAAGCTAGAACTTTGCACTACGAGTCACAACTCTTTGTAGCACATATGACAGACATGTATTTCACAGTCTGTAATTTTCATTATCGCTGTATTAAGAGATAGTTCCTATTTTACTTTTATCAGTACAGTTATGAAAGTTCTGCAGGGCTACACATTGTATTCAGCAATTCATTCATTCATCAGTGTTTTCTCATTGGAGCAGTTATTTGGAAGATTAAGGTCACCTCCTCTGTCATGTTATTTTCTATTCATTTAGTTTTATGTTGTAGGTTCTATAATCTTTTGCTCAATTGGTTTTCCACAATAGTATTTACTACTAAAATTTTCTAGAAAGAAGTAAACATGAAAACATATTTTGTATTTTAGATACAGTGAAGACCTCGAACTTGATGATGCAGTCCACACCGCTATATTAACACTGAAGGAAGGATTTGAAGGACAGATGACAGCTGATAACATTGAAGTTGGAATTTGTGACGCTGAGGGATTTAGGCGGCTTGATCCATCAACTATTAAGGATTATCTTGCAAATATCCCATAATTTTATGGAACAATAAGTTGTTGAATGTGTTGTGTGAAAATGTTACGGTGGGATGTGCCCTGTTGTCATAATAAAACACTTTTATACAAGTGATTTTGTGGTCTTTGGATATGAACTCCTTGTTGTTTGTAGTACGTGCAGCTATTACAATTTGATATGAATGCAAAGTGTGTTTATGGTAAGTATTTATAAATACAAATTATATATTAAAAATAATAATTTTCAGGAATTGTTAAGCCTTGCAGAACAGACCCTCTAGTTAGTTTATATTACTGCCATTCGCTTCATAACAGCATTAAGTGTTAAGAATTGTTTTGCTGGGAACATACCATTACTTGAAAAAAATGTGTAAACTAGAACAAATACAGATGCACTGGTTGTATTAGAATGTTAGTGAGGGACATAATCTTCGGTGACACAATGAACTCCAGTTCAGTTGTAGTAGTTTTATAATGCACATGTGGAAATTTGTCTGTTTTCCATTGTGTCTGCAAATCTCAATGTAAATTCTATTATGTTCCTTTGGAAAACCAGTGACTGATTTTGTGTCATGTATTTGTCCAGTGTTAGTTGGGATTCTGTTCGTAATGACCTTGCCATTGATAAAATGTTAGATGGTAGTACTCTACCTTTTCTTTTAGCATCAGTGAGCAAAGAGATTACAGAACCTGTTATATTACTGGGTATGAAAGAGGGTATTGCAAAATATTGAAATTTTGTAATTACTTGATAGGATCACTTAAAAACTATCTTTCCAGTGTATTGATTACCAGTGCATTCTGCAAATTATTGGAAAATGCAGTTAAGTTGAAGGTAGACAAAAATACTTCATGTACCATTTCCACCTTTCCCACTGTGTGTGTGTGTGTGTGTGTGTGTGTGTGTGTGTGTGTGTGTCCATAAGAAGGTAGTGGTTCCCCACAGGACCTCAAGAGTGCTTTGATAAAAATGTTCAAGAGAAGAGGTCAAGAGAAATCCCATTTGAACACTGGGACAAGGTGATCATCAAGGAAGTCAGAGCTGAAAGCAACTGTTGTTAAATGTGTGAACAATAATGGTAGATGCTCAAAACGTTTTGGAAGAGACTTGGCCAGAACTATATCTCGTTTGCTGGAGCAGGGAAACAGCATGGTGAATCTTACTAAGAAACTACAGTGTTGGAATGTCAAAGAGGACATTTATCACTCCGTGTGGGGTGTTCAGTAAGTGATGTGTGCCCCCTGGATTCAGCTAAATAGTGAGCACCTCAAATTTCTCATTATTGGGTACACGTGGTTTTGATGAATCCCTGGTTCAGAGGTGGAGACTGGAAATGTCACCAGTGCTTTGTAACGGTAACCTGTGGACGAGCTTCAGTGACCACAGTGCGATGATGTGGGTCACTTGGGTGGGATTGTCACTATATTGTCCTGATCCTATGGATGGGGCAAATTTCTGTTCATTGGCAAGGTATACTATGTGTGAGTGGGTTAGAATACAATTGAGACAAAACTGTCATTAGGAACCTAAGGGCACATGCTAGCCATCAGTTAAATTATACTTATGCATGTCACCCCAGCTGTTAAAATACATCTATAGATTTTACTAATTCTTACACCAGCAGTGTGGTTCAGGTGGGTTGTTGTAATAATCACAACTAACGTTTCTGTAACCTACATGAGTAATTAGAACAGTTACTAAGGAGCTGAATCCAATCCATTTCTAAGTGATTTCAATTGTAAAGAGATAGGAGGGACTATTGAAAGGCCTTAGTAGATCTCCACCGCAGTTCTGCTATGTTGCAGAACCATAAACATCATGCAGAACAGCTGATGCTAGTTGTGTTGTAAGACATTTTTAATTACATCAAATTTTGTATCATATCTCACAAAGATGTCATGGATATTGGTAAATCCAAATGTAAGATGGAATGAGAGAATAAATATGTCATTGACTAAAAAAGTTAAGAGAATAAATGAGCTTTAGAAAACAATGAATTTGTATTCACTTAATATGAGAATGGAGCCTATGAATTTTCAAAAGCTTGGCACCTATTTTGGGAGTGATTAATCTCTTTATGGTCAAACTGGCATAAATTTTATTAGGATTCTTTTAATCAGTTAGATAATGTAAAATAATCTGATTTCCCCCCGTTACTAGTGTATGAAAGTAATTTTGATGAAGCCTGTAGTTGTCAGTTGTTCCATTAACTATTACTGTTTAATCACTCTGTCTTAGAACCAAAATAAAATCATCGTTTTACAACTAATTTTTTACTAAATGCATTGTTGCTGATAAAAGAAATTATTGTTCTGTACTTGGAGAATTTTGAAGTAAACTGGGTAAGTAGCGAGTAGCATTTGAGACTTCCTGTGTAAGAAGCCTTTCAAAATCTTGTTTGTGTAGTTACAGTTACATTTGTGAGAGTCTCTAGATCAAGATAAAACAATAACAACAAATTTTTTGTGTGTTTATAGTACTGTAAAGTGACTACAACAACCCAGTAGCTTTAAGCATACCTGGGAAAAGAAAGCGTACTTAACAGTGAGAAGTATTTCACGAAATCGTATATAATGTAAATAAAAACTGTGACTGGCAGGAGCAAATGTTTTTACACATAGAAATGTGAACCACTTATTTTATAGACTACACATTGGGAGCACCAATTAGTAATCGTACACCTGGAATACATGTTTTTTGTGAACTTCAAGAACATATTACTCTACAGATCTTACATGGTGATCTGCAGTGCAGATCGTGAAAAACCACATATTGGTAGGAAATGCAGACTAAAGAATAACTCTTTACTGACTTTCTCGTATTTATGGAAACTGATTTAAAGAACAACTGGGACAATATAAGACAATTACTGCTGTATAGTACATGTCTGAAAAGTAAGGTAGTGTGCGCAAAAAATTCGTATTTTTGATGTATGTCAGTCATTTAGATAATTCTTCTTTCAAGATTCAAGACTTAATTACTTTACAGCAGGTAAAAGAAAAGTCTGCCATTCAGTTTTCTACTTATGAACTGCAAATATTGTGTGGTATTTGTTGTGTACAAGAAGCACCTTTCTTGCACAAGGTAGATCTTCATTCAGGAATTGAAGAGCCCATATCCCTAATGAGATTTCCCAGCTCTTAGAGTATGATATTTGCTTTTACAGAAATTTCAGCTCTTCTTTCTCTGAAATAAGTTTTATATTGTTTTCTTCTTTTAGCACCATTTAAGCTTTTGGAGTCATTATTGCTTCTTTCAAGAAGTAGTAGCATTTTCTCTCCAGTAAGCATAGTGAGTCTTCACTTTAAAAGTTTCTTAACATATTTCTTTTCCCACCAATTTCAACTGGTAGAAAATCTACAGAACTGGTTTTTTGAAACAGCAGCATATAAATCTCGACTAACATTGTTAAGCCCTTTAGTGAACATTCATAGCCATGCATCTCATACTATTAGTATAGGCACCCTAGATAAGATACAAACTGAATTATGCACTTTCATTTGCTCTACATTGCTAGGTACCACCACCAAGTCCTACCTTGCATGTGTCTTGTACGAGGTGCATTCAAGTTCTAAGGCCTCAGATTTTTTTTTCTCCGGACTGGAAAGAGATAGAAACATGCGCATTGTTTTAAAATGAGGCCACGTTCATTGTCAATACGTCCCAGAGATGGCAGCACCGTACGGCAGATGGAATTTTACCGCCAGCGGCGAGAATGAGAACTGTTTTAAATACTTAAAATGACGACGTTTTGCTTACTTGAACAGCGTGCAATCATTCGTTTTCTGAATTTGCATGGTGTGAAACCAATTGAAATTCATCGACAGTTGAAGGAGACATGTAGTGATGGAGTTATGGATGTGTCGATAGTGTGTTCGTGGGTGCGACAGTTTAATGAAGGCAGAACATTGTGTGACAACAAACCGAAACAACCTCGGGCTCGCACAAGCCGGTCTGATGACATGATCGAGAAAGTGGAGAGAATTGTTTCGGGGGATCACCGATTGACTGTTGAACAGATCGCCTTCAGAGTTGGCATTTCTGTGGGTTCTGTGCACACAATCCTGCACGATGACCTGAAAATGCAAAAAGTGTCATCCAGGTGGGTGCCACGAATGCTGACGGACGACCACATGGCTGCCCGTGTGGCATGTTGCCAAGCAATGTTGACACGCGACGAGAGCACGAATGGGACTTTCTTTTCGTCGGTTGTGACAATGGATGAGATGTGGATGCCATTTTTCAATCCAGAAACAAAGCGCCAGTCAGCTCAATGGAAGCACACAGATTCACCGCCACCAAAAAAATTTCGGGTAACCGCCAGTGCTGGGTAACAGGTGCATCCTACGAAAATGTTTTGAAGAACAAATTCCTTCCTCCACTGCAACAAAAACGTCCGGGAAGGGCTGCGCATGTGCTGTCTCACCAAGACAATGCACCCGCACATCGAGCTAATGTTACGCAACAGTTTCTTCGTGATAACAACTTTGAAGTGATTCCTCATGCTCCCTACTCACCTGACCTGGCTCCTAGTGACTTTTGGCTTTTTCCAACAATGAAAGACACTCTCCGTGGCCACACATTCACAGCCGTGCTGCTATTGCCTCAGCGATTTTCCAGTGGTCAAAACAGACTCCTAAAGAAGCCTTCGCCGCTGCCATGGAATCATGGCGTCAGCATTGTGAAAAATGTGTACGTCTGCAGGGCGATTACGTCGAGAAGTAACGCCAGTTTCATCGATTTCGGGTGAGTAGTTAATTCGAAAAAAAATCGGAGGCCTTAGAACTTGAATGCACCTCGTAGAGACTTAACACCCACCCAACAAATGATACCAAAGTATAACTTTGAGCCTACTGGTACAGCATTGCATTCGTGTCATTCATCTCTGGTTCTCACACTTGCATGTTATTTATTTTACAAATGTGGCACTGATGATTGGTTCTTTTGTCAATATTTACTGAAAATAAAACTATTTGAAATTATCGTGACTAAAATACACTGCACGATTTTTAAAAAAAATTACACACTCAGAAGACATAGTCCGATGACATAATTACACATACACACCATTGGAGAGTTTGTAAATTGAGTAGCAATTCTCCTTGACAAGGAGAACGGCTATCAGGTGCAGCTGTCTTGTTCGTATTTAGTATGTAAGGGGTATGAACAGAATCAGATGTTGAATGAAAACTGTGTGCTTGTGTGAGACAGTGTTATCAACACCAGACAGTTTGAAAAACGTTTTATTTGTCCGGCTGGTTGAATTGTACCATATCCATATTTGTGGTGAACTGGGATGGAACAGTGGCCCACTGTTTAACACTAAGGGCAGGCATTCTTTCCAAGGCTTCAGTCGACTACGTCTGACCACTGCAATGGAGAATTGCTGTATTGTGTACCAAGCACTTCCATAAACCCTTCACATCTGTGACTGCCATCTGGGAAGAAGTAATGGACATCCTGCAACATTCTGTATCATCCCGCGCCATTGGTCAGAGACTAGCAGCAGCCAAACCAGAGACTTAACATTCCATATGTAGGGTGCTTTTTATTTTTGGAACACAAATGGCTGCATTTGGATTGGTGTCATGGACAGGAAGTGTGGACAGCTGATGAATGCCGTCACATTGTGTTTAGCGATGAATTGTGGTTCTGCAGTTCCAAGGATGACCACCATTAGTGAGAGTGCCAGCAAGCTGTGGAGAGGTCACATTCTTCCAAAATTGTGCAGAGGCATAGCAGTATTACATATGGCATCATGGTGTGGAGAGTCATCAGATATGATTTCAGATCACGGGTGGCACTAGCGATGGAACTCTGACAGCACAACTATATGTTAGGGGCTTCTTTTGTTGTTGTGTGTTACTTCTCAAGGGTCAATCTTGGTGCCATTTTTCAACAGGACAGTGCTCATCAGCACATAGCACATGCATCTATGATCTGTCTGTGTGATGCTGAGGTACTCGCTCAGCCAGCGAGATAACCAGATCTGTTCCTCATACAACTTATAGGTCCAGCTTGGATGTCAGCTCCGTCCCATGGCCTGTATCCAGGATATTGACAGTTGTGGCCGAAATTGATGCTGCCCAGAATGCTGCAACTTTGATAACTTCTGAACTCAACAGTGTGTGCAGCCAGGTCAGAAAGGGCACAATGTCATACTGGTAAGTGGGCTAATATGCCAAGTTCATAAACTTACGTGATATTGTAATCACTGAAATAACATCAACACCCTCTGTGTGAGAAGTTTCATTTAATTCCCTGCTCGCCTCCCAGGTGCTTTCTTTTTTTTTTTTTTTTCTCTCTCTCTCAAGGCAAGGTATACAGATACAATAGTATTGATTAAGCAAGTTGTATCAAGCATGCTCAGTTACATGGAGGTTCTGCCCGAGTTGACTTGTACATCTCTAGCTTTTAGCAGAAATTTCATAGAATTCAGTAAGCAACCATCTAATAATGCTTGGTTTTCTCTATGTTAATGAAGATGTAGCTGTAGCTGAAAAATCTGGTATAACATTTAAGACATTTATATCTATACAACAGGTACTTTATTCACTCTAATCTTTCAGCGTGATTGGTTTTGAAATTTATAATCTTGTTTTAAAGTGTACACCTCTGCATATTCACCTTAGCCAAGAGAGTATATAGAACACTCCCTGATAAATCTGTTTCAAGGAAACCTCCATCAGAAACCTGTACAAATATAAAGTTTGCAACTGAAAAGAATGAATATTTACATAAAGCTTTCATCCATGAAATTGTCACATCAAGTAGGTACATAAAGAGGAAATGGAACAGAAAACAAGTGTCAAACTGAGTTCATTACATCAAGCTGACTTTTAGAAACGTTTTGTCATTGCATTTATGGATTTTAATCAGGCCAATATGCAATGTTGGCCCCCGTTATTGCTTTGTGGCATTTGAATGCATAAATTATTAGGATTCTCAAATAATATGATATCAACTGAATTATAATTTGATTTATTATGAATGAAGGAAGGTTCCTTGTAAAATAACAGAAAATAAAACTTCTTGGCAGATTAAAACTGTGTGTCGGACCGAGACTCAAACTCGGGACCTTTGCCTTTTGCGGCAAGTGCTCTACCAACTGAGCTACCCAAGCATGGCTCACGACCTGTCCTCACAGCTTCAGTTCTGCCAGTACCTCGTCTCCTACCTTCCAAACTTCACAGAAGCTCTTCTGCGAGCCTTGCAGAACAGCACTCCTGGAAGAAAGTATATTGCGGAGACATGGCTTAGCCACAGCCTGGGGGATGTTTTCAATAGTGCACAAATGGAGCACAGTCATTTCAACCACAAAATGATGCAGTTCTAACTTTCTATTTGGCGGTTAATTGCAAATATATTGAATTGACATTTTATGGGAACAACAGACATTTTTATAAATAAGCTTCATGAAACATAGTTTAGCAAGAATGCTAATTATTATTCAGAAAAAGTTTTTACAATGATCTGAACATTCAGGTTGGAGAAAGTGCAGAACAACAGTTACTGGAAGAAAAAAAAAATGGGTATTTAAAAGACAAACGGATTAATGTTATTAACGTAATCGTTGGTTGCACAATATTGAGTCTTTGTCTCACAGTGGCTTATCTTTATTCGATTTCATAAACAGTGTTGCATATTGTATTTGTATTTGATGGAGGTACAGTACATTCTGATAGGTATTGTGTGCCATTCAAAACGTATGAAGGGGTTTCAAAAAGTAACTTAGTAGTGTAGTCCCATACTAAGACCATTCTGCAATAAGCAATGCTGTGCCACAATGTTATGGGTTTCTTGCAGACAGAGTCATGTTGCGGTATGGATAATGCCTGCATTATAGTGCGTAAGTGAAACGGTGCAACAATTGGAAACGTACTCCATTGTCGAAGTATGTGGCTCAGTATGGTTCGTGTGGGCAAAACAGCTAAATTGCCCACAGATTCAGTGCAAAGTTGTGGCAGTATATAAACCAAATGCGATGTCCTGTCCAGCTACACTGAAATGGTGCCAGTAATTTGATCAAAGCCATACAGACATGGGTGATGCAGATCGGAAAGGAAGACCATCAACATCGACCACAGACAATAGTCGCTAGTCAGTTGAGGAACTGATTTCATGCGAAAGCAGATTTTTTCCAAGAATTCGGATGTTCTCACAGCAGTTCTGGACTCACATTCAGAAGAATGATGGTTCAAATATGTGTCCTACCATCTAGATTTAGGTTTTCTGTGAACTTCCTAAATCACTCTGGGCAAATGCCATAATGGTTCCTTTGAAATGGCACAGCCGATTTCATTCCCCATTCTTGAATCATTCTGAACTTTTGTTCTGTCTCCAATGACCTCAGTGTCATCCATCCTTCTTTCCTTCCTTCAGAATGTTTCTGGGATGGCACTGTGCTCAAGGAGCCTATTTCTGTCATCAAGGAGCCGAGTAATTGGTAGAAGGTTTTGACAGTTGTTTACAGAGACTTGATGGATATGTTGAAAAATAGTGTCATGCATGTGTGTCACTTTGAGGTGTAGTGCAGCATTCAGTAATGTACTTGGCCTGCCATAACAGTATACTTAATTTTCGAAAATGCCTAGTAATATCTCTGGTGGAGGACAAAGCCACAGCCTTGTTATTTCATTTTACCACACAATGTTGCTCACGGTACTTATAAAGAATTCATCTTCAATTGTGAAAGTAAACAGATCAAAGTTAGTTTGCTTTCTCACAAAGTGTTGGTGTTCAGGACAAAGTTTTGTATTCTAACAAAAGTTACTCGACTGTACGATCGGAGCTTCAGTTCCAATTAGTCCATTGTCAAAACACAAATTACTCAGCTCCTCTTGTCTTCGTGCCATGTAAATCTGCTACTTGGCTACATAAATCTGCATTTGTAATGTGACCTCTGTTTGCCTACTTGACTATTTACAACAAGCAGACAAATGCATATGAAAGTTTCTCCGAGTGTAATATTGGCTGGCTGTTTCCTGTATCATTAACATATGTCTGAGAAATAGTTTTCTTTTATGACAGGATGATGTATTTTATCTCATGATTGCTACTGTCATTTCAACATATTGCAAGTGAAACATTTAATTAATTCGAGACTCATTTGTTGAACAATAATTTTTTACTGCCACTAATTAAACTCATTTTTTAATCCAAACAGTCAACTAGCCACATTGTTGGAAAATTTGAAGAGCAAAATCTGTTTAAGATATCCAAAAAGTCTCCCTGCCCTCCAGTAACTATCAGTAGCTTTCCTTCTTAGTAAAGAGAAAGGGCAAAAGATGGAACAAAATATGACTGATAAAATGGAACCTAACTGAGTGTGATACTCCTAGAGGAACTGAAACCTGTGGCACAGGCAAGATAACTGTGCATCTGTTTAAGGAAACTCATTTTGAACTTGCTAAGCCCTGTGGCACAGAGTTAATGCCTTCCATGGCAAGGACAACCTCAGAAGGGATGTGAGAAAAGTTAATTTCACTGCTGCCCCTTGGTTGCATGTCTCCGAACAACAGCTGTGGAAATTTTATGTGCCACATGAGTTCCACCTTATGTAATATAAGGCAGCAGTATGCCCCCTATATTGGACACCACAAGGGAGCACTGGACTAAAATATTCTAACAGATTTCATAGTGCTACTCACCCAACTAACTGGGAGGCTTTTTAACATACACACCAAGTGCCATGGGGCTCAAAATATACTTGCCCAGGAGATTGAGCTGATGAGAACTTGAAGTTCTCTCAGTATCTATGAATCCTTAACACTGGTAACAACATCCACTTCATTACTACTTAGTGATTATTAGTCACAGACATCCCATTCTGCTCGGCAGTCTTTGGATATTCTGCTTGGAAGTTACCTGTGATCTTTATTCCAGTAACCACTTCGCAGATCGGCTCTGTATACCAAACAGCATAGTCCTCAAAAGGAAGTTGCTTGGATGGAACAAACTAAGAACAAAAGATTGGCAGCTGTACAGCCAGTTAGTTTTATTTCACCAGTAAGACAGACTGCAAGATTAAGGGAATGACATTTGGTTCAAATGGTTCAAATGGCTCTGAGCACTATGGGACTCAACATCATAAGTCCCCTAGAACTTAGAACTAGTTAAACCTAACTAACCTAAGGACATCACACACACCCATGCCCGAGGCAGGATTCGAACCTGCGACCGTAGCAGTCCCGCGGTTCCGGACTGCAGCGCCAGAACCGCTAGACCACCGCGGCCGGCAGGAATGACATTTCAAGCATGATGTATTATGCAGCTGATTACTCCATCTCAAAATGATTAGCCCATCTTAAGGAGGTAGTACTCTGAAAATTTCAAAACATCAATTTCAATGTTCTCCACGATACCCACCTTATTACATTGTTCATCTCATGTTTGCCAGAAACTGTTCTCGAGTTACAAAGTGATTTGTGGAAAAGTGTCGCTGAAACATTCACGGGACGGGGGGGAATAGTTGACATATTTCAGTGACAGCCTAACAGACATTACGGAAAGTATGAATGTGTTTGAACTTGAGATCAAAACAGTCTGTCTCTATTAAACTTCTGCATGAGAGCAGACGAAAAGCTTATTCAGTGAGCAGAGCAGCAGATCACAGAAGCTACCAAAGAGCGCAGAAGGAATGCCACGGTCACAAAGAAGTCAGAGGAGAAATTCCTTTTGGATCTGGAAGGATTGCTGCATGGGCCAGCATTTGCTGACTATAAACTGCAAATAAAATTTGATCCAAAGCTATAAACACATTTTTCAAATTGACGGGGAACCTAACTAGAAAATGGTACATTTGATTTTGATTGGAATTTGATGCCAGCATTCTGCACTGAATTCTGTCCAGCATACCTAGCCATCTTGTGATATATTCAAAAGTCTATTTTCAGTGCACCGTTTGTCTCGATTTTGTGGGCGAAGACACTGACATTCATTCCAAAACATCATCATTTTCTTATAACTTAATAGTTCTCAGTTATCCTCTGTCTGGTGATGGGAAATATATTGAAAATGAATTATGCAGAATAACTTTTTTTATAGGTCCGATATGAGGCTTCAGAAACAAATGGCCAGTGTTCCGAGTGCAAGGGGTCCTTCCACCTGGTGCAGCAATTACAAGGAGCATCTGATGTAGACCCAAAACTGATTTCTTAAATACAAAAGTATAAGGAATAAAACTATGTCATCATATGTAGCATTAATTCTTATTTTATTTGGAAAAAAATCCTGAAAATCACCTATTTTTCATGTATTCGAAGAGTGATACCCTATTAAGAGGTTAACTCTGTTGTTGGAGTGGTGAGTACAGCTCTTGCAATCCAGGTCTGACTCATGCACCTGTGAAATTTTAAACATCAACCAAAGAAAACCTTACTGTGTTTTGGTGTGTGGATTTCTAGCAAATATAGTAGGCCTCCAGTAACAGCTGTTCTACATTAGGGGCGTGTATTAACAACAGCTGAAGACACCATCTAGACAATGTAGAACATTTTCCAAACACTACTGTGTGACCATGGACAAGGTAGGGTTGAATTTCAGTTCAACAAACAATGAGCACTACAACTGCCTCACTTACAGGTGGGGGATAGGGCCAACGTTGAAACTTCCTGGCAGATTAAAACTGTGTGCCGGACCGAGACTCGAACTCGGCACCTTTGCATTTTGCGGGCAAGTGCTCTACCAACTGAGCTACCCAAGCACGACTCACAGCTTTACTTCTGCCAGTGCTTTGTCTCCTACCTTCCAAACCTCAGGGCCAACATTGTCTGAGGCATGAGGTGCTGCACTCGGCCATGAACATATCAGTGCAGTATGTTGCGGCAGCTTACAAATGAAACAGTATTTAATAAAATGTTTCAGTCAGGAGGACTTTCCAACTTAGAGGGAGAGATAATTTTGACCCCCTCTGTGATCTAGGGAAGAATTAAGCATGTGCAAGTAGTTACAGAAGTATTTCCTTAACAATCTGTGTAGGAGGAGCAAATGGTCAACTGATACCTGTGCCTATCCTGGAAAAAAAGTAACTCCTTATCCGCTCACATTTCTGGTTCAGAAGATATTGGTCTGCTGTAAACCTAACCTTACTAGTGGCAGGTGTCCAACAGTGAATGATTTCCATACTGGAAAAGTATATGACTTCTTTAAGCCACAACATACAAATTTTTAGATGCTGTATTGTCCAGCAGAGTACCCTCTTCACTGTCAGAGTGAATACTATAGCAGCCAAGCTAGAGAGACCATTGTAGTGCTGCTTATTTATGGACCATTTTACATTTATTACTCCTGTCCTGCAACAATGGTGGATGTAGTTGAGACATTGAAGGATTGAATCAAAGAGTCAAGTTTTAAGATTTATACATTGCGAATCACCTAAAACTTGCACCACAATTATTGCAGTTATGGAAAGTGCTATTGAAGTGCGGTTTTCACAGGATGGATTGGTGATTTGTGGCTCATATTGCTAGCCATGAAACAGATTGTAACAATACTTCAAAAGTGTGCAAACATACATTTTTTTTAAATGGAGCAATGCCTATTGACATTAACAAACTAAAGACAGGGTAAATTAGAATGTCAGTGGTGTTTGTTCCAGGATACTGATGTGAGTTGTTTGTTGTTGTTGTTGTTGTTGTTGTTGTTGTTGTTGTTGAGGTCTTCAGTCCTGATACTGGTTCGATGCAGCTCTCCATGCTAGTCTATCCTGTGCAAGCCTCTTCATCTCCCATTACCTACTGCAGCCTACATAATTCTGAATCTGCTTAGTGTATACATCTCTTGGTCTCCCTCTGCGATTGTTACCCTCCACACTGCCCTCCAGTACTAAATTGCTGATCCCTTGATGCCTCAGGACATGTCCTTCCAACCAATCCCTTCTTCTACTCAAGTTGTGCCACAAACTCATCTTCTCCCCAATTCTATTCAGTATCTCCTCATTAGTTATGTGATCTACCCATCTAATCTTCAGCATTCTTCTGTAGCACCACATTTCAAAAGCTTCTATTCTCTTCTTGTCTAAACTATTTATCATCCATGTTTCACTTCCATACATGGCTACACTCCATACAAATACTTTCAGTAACGACTTCCTGACACTTAAATCAATACTCGATGTTAACAAATTTCTCTTCTTCAGAAACGCTTTCCTTGCCATTGCCAGTGTACATTTTGTATCCTCTCTCATCAGTTATTTTGCTCCCCAAATAGCAAAACTCCTTTACTACTTTAAGTGTCTCATTTTCTTATCTAATTCCCGGAACATCACCCAACTTAATCCGTCTACATTCCATTATCCTCGTTTTGCTTTTGTTGATGTTCATCTTATATCCTACTTTCAAGACATTGTCCATTCCGTTCAACTGCTCTTTCAAGTCCTTTGCTGTCTCTGATAGAATTACAATGTCATCGGCGAACCTCAAAGTTTTTATTTCTTCTCCATGGATTTTAATACCTACTCCAAACTTTTCTTTTGTTTCCTTTACTGCTTGCTCAAATACATATTGAATAGCATTGGAGAGAGGCTACAACCCTGTCTCACTCCCTTCCGCACCACTGCTTCCCTTTCGTGTCCCTTGACTCTTATAACTGCCATCTGGTTTCTGTACAAATTGTAAATAGCCTTTTGCTCTCTGTATTATACCCCTGCCACCTTCAGAATTTGAAAGAGAGTATTCCAGTCCACATTGTCAAAAGCTTTGTCTAAGTCTACAAATGCTAGAAATGTAGGTTTGCCTTTCCTCAATCTAGCTTCTAAGATAAGTCGTAGAGTCAGTATTACCTCACGTGTTCCAACATTTCTACGGAATCCAAACTGATCTTCCCCGAGGTTGGCTTCTACCAGTTATTCCATTCATCTGTAAAGAATTCGCGTTAGTATTCTGCAGCTGTGACTTATTAAACTGATAGTTTGGTAATTTTCACATCTGTCAACACCTGCTTTCTTTGGAATTGGAATTATTATATTCTTCTTTCAGTCTTAGGGAATTTCGCCTGTCTCATACATCTTGCTCACCAGATGGTAGAGTTTTGGCAGGACTGGCTCTCCCAAGGCTGTCAGTGGTTCTAATGGAATGTTGTCTACTCCCGGGACCTTGTTTTGACTTAGTTCTTTCAGTGCTCTGTCAAACTCTTCACGCAGTATCATATCTCCCATTTCATCTTCATCTACCTGCTCTTCCATTTCCATAATATTGTCCTCAAGAACATCGCCCCTGTATAGGCCCTTTATATACTCCTTCCACCTTTCTGCTTTCCCTTCTTTGCTTATAACTGGGTTTCCATCTGAGCTCTTAATATACATGCAAGTGGTTCCCTTTTCTCCAAATGTCTCATTAATTTTCCTGTAGCAGTATCTATCTTACCCATAGTGAGATAAGCCTCTACATCCTTACATTTGTCCTCTAGCCATGCCTGCTTAGCCATTTTGCACTTCCTGTCGATCTCATTTTTGAGACGTTTGTATTCCTTTTTGCCTGCTTCACTTGCTGCATTTGTGTATTTTCTCCTTTCATCAATCAAATTCAGTATCTCTTCTGTTACCCAAGGATTTCTACTAGCCCTCGTCTTTTTATCTACTTGATCCACTGCTGCCTTCACTATTTCATTCCTCAAAGCTACCCATTCTTCTTCTACTGCATTTCTTTCCCCCATTCCTGTCAATTGTTCCCTTATGCTCTCCCTGAAACTCTGTACAACCTCTGGTTCTTTCAGTTTATCCAGGTCCCATCTCCTTAAATTCCCACCTTTTTTCCATTTATTCAGTTTTAATCTACAGTTCATATTCAATAGATTGTGGTCAGAGCCCACATCTGCCCCTGGAAATGTCATACAATTTAAAATCTGGTTCCTAAATCTCTCTCTTAGCATTATGTAATCTATCTGAAACCTTTTAGTATCTCCAGGGTTCTTCCATGTATACAACCTTCTTTCATGATTCTTGAACCAAGTGTTAGCTATGATTAAGTTATGCTCTGTGCAAAATTCTACCAGGCGGCTTCCTCTTTCATTTCTTAGCCCCAATCCATATTCACCTACTACGTTTCCTTCTCTTCCTTTTCCTACTGTTGAGTTTCAGTCACCCATGACTATTAAATTTTCATCTCCCTTCACTATCTGAATAATTTCTTTTATGTCATCATACATTTAATCAACTTCTTCATCATCTGCAGAGCTAGTTGGCATATAAACTTGTACTACTGTAGTAGGCGTGGGCTTTGTGTCTATCTTGGCCACATAATGCGTTCACTTTGCTGTTTTGTAGTAGCTTACCCACACTCCTATATTTTTATTCATTATTAAACCTACTCCTGCATTACCCCTATTTGATTTTGTATTTATAACCCTGTATTCACCTGACCAAAAGTCTTGTTCCTCCTGCCACCGAACTTCACTAATTCCCACTATATCTAACTTCAACCTATCCATTTCCCTTTTTAAATTTTCTAACCTACCTGCCCGATTGAGGGATCTGACATTCCATGCTTCGATCCATAGAACGCCAGTTTTCTTTCTCCTGATAAGGACGCCCTCTTGAGTAGTCCCCGCCCGGAGATCCGAATGGGGGACTATTTTACCTCCGGAATATTGTACCCAAGAGGACGCCATCATCATTTAATCATACAGTGAAGCTGCATGCCCTCGGGAAAAATTACGGCTGTAGTTTCCCCTTGCTTTCAGCCGTTCGCAGTACCAAAACAGCAAGGCTGTTTTGGTTAGTGTTACAGGGCCAGATCAGCCAATCATCCAGACTGAAAAGGCTGCTGCCCCTCTTCAGGAACCACACATTTGTCTGGCCTCTCAACAGATGCCCCTCCGTTGTGATTGCACCTACGGTACGGCTATCTGTATTGTTGAGGCACGCAAGGCCCCCATGAAGCCCACACCTACTACAGCAGTACAAGTTTATATACCAATTAGCTCTGCAGATGACGAAGAAATTGAAGAAATGTATGATGAGATAAAAGAAATTATTCAGCTAGTGAAGGGAGACGAAAATTTAAGTCATGGGTGACTGGAATGCGATAGTAGGAAAAGGAAGAGAAGGAAACGTAGTAGGTGAATATGGATGGGGGGGAAGAAATGAAAGAGGAAGCCACCTGGTAGAATTTTTCACAGAGCATAACTTAATCATAGCTAACACTTGGTTCAAGAATCATAAAAGAAGGTTGTATAAATGGAAGAAGCCTGGAGACACTGACAGGTTTCAGATAGATTATATAATGGTAAGACAGAGATTTAGGAACCAGGTTTTTAATTGTAAGACATTTCAAGGGGCAGATGTGGGCTCTGACCACAATCTATTGGTTATGAACTGTAGATTAAAACTGAAGAAACTGCAAAAAGGTGGGAATTTAAGGAGATGGGAGCTGGA
The DNA here is from genome assembly GCF_023864275.1 of Schistocerca cancellata. Classification (NCBI taxonomy): domain Eukaryota; kingdom Metazoa; phylum Arthropoda; class Insecta; order Orthoptera; family Acrididae; genus Schistocerca; species Schistocerca cancellata. The sequence goes on from NC_064626.1 coordinate 97,114,821, forward strand.
TAAACTGACAGAACCAGAGGTTGTACAGAGTTTCAGGGAGAGCATAAGGAACGATTGACAGGAATGGGGGAAAGAAATACAGTAGAAGAAGAATGGGTAGCTTTGAGGGATGAAGTAGTGACGGCAGCAGAGGATCAAGTAGGTAAAAAGACGAGGGCTAGTAGAAATCCGTGGGTGACAGAAGAAATATTGAATTTAATTGATGAAAGGAGAAAATATAAATATGCAGTAAATGAAGCAGGCAAAAAGGAATACAAACGTCTCAAAAATGAGATCGACAGGAAGTGCAAAATGGCTAAGCAGGCATGGCTAGAGGACAAATGTAAGGATGTAGAGGCTTACCTCGCTATGGGTAAGATAGATACTGCCTACAGGAAAATTAATGAGACCTTTACAGAAAAGAGAACCACTAGTATGAATATCAAGAGCTCAGATGGAAAAACATTTCTAAGCAAAGAAGGGAAAGCAGAAAGGTGGAAGGTATTCATAGAGGATCTATGCAAGGGGGATGTACTTGAGGGCAATATTATGGAAATGGAAGCAGATGTAGATGAAGATGAAATGGGAGATATGATAATGCGTGAAGAGTCTGACAGAGCACTGAAAGACCTAAGTCAAAACAAGGCCCAGGGAGTAGACAACATTCCATTAGAACTGCTGACAGCCTTGGAAGAGCCAGTCCTGATAAAACTCTACCATCTTAAAGTAGTAAAGGAGTTTTGCTGTTTGGGAAGCAAAATAACTGATGATGGTCAAAGTAGAGAGGATACGAAATGTAGACTGGCAATGGCAAGGAAAGTGTTTCTGAAGAAGAGAAATTAGTTAACATCGAGTATTGATTTAAGTGTCAGGAAGTCGTTTTTGAAAGTATTTGTATGGAGTGTAGTCATGTATGGAAGTGAAACATGGACGATAAATAGTTTAGACAAGAAGAGAATAGAAGCTTTTGAAATGTGGTGCCACAGAAGAATGCTGAAGATTAGATGGTTAGATCACTTAACTGTTGTTGTTTTGGTCTTCAGTCCTGAGACTGGTTTGATGCAGCTCTCCGTGCTACTCTATCCTGTGCAAGCTTCTTCATCTCCCAGTACGTACTGCAGCCTACATCCTTCTGAATCTGCTTAGTGTATTCATCTCTTGGTCTCCCTCTATGATTTTTACCATCCACTCTGCCCTCCAATACTAAATTGGTGATCCCTTGATGCCTCGGAACATGTCCTACCAACCGATCCCTTCTTCTAGTCAAGTTGTGCCACAAACTCCTCTTCTCCCCAATTCTATTCAATACCTCCTCATTAGTTATGTGATCTATCCATCTAATCTTCAGCATTCTTCTGTAGCACCACGTTTCGAAAGCTTCTGTTCTCTTCTTGTCCAAAGTATTTATCGTCATGTTTCACTTCCATACATGGCTACACTCCATACAAATACTTTCAGAAACGACCTCCTGACACTTAAATCATTACTTGATGTTAACAAATTTCTCTTCTTCAGAAATGCTTTCCTTGCCATTGCCAGTCTTCATTTTATATCCTCTCTACTTTGACCATCATCAGTTATTTTGCTCCCCAAATAGCAAAACTCCTTTACTGCTTTAAGTGTCTCATTTCCTAATCTAATTTCCTCAGCATCACCCGACTTCATTCGACTACATTCCATGATCCTCGTTTTGCTTTTGTTGATGTTCACCTCGTATCGTCCTTTCAAGACACTGTCCATTCCGTTCAACTGCTCTTCCAAGTCCTTTGCTGTCTCTGACAGAATTGCAATGTCATCGGTGAACCTCAAAGTCTTTATTTCTTCTCCATGGATTTTAATACCTACTCCGAATTATAACTAATGAGCAGATATTGAATAGGATTGGGGAAAAGAGGAATTTGAGGCACAACTTGACTACAAGAAAGGATTGGTCGGTATGACATGTTCTGAGGCATCAAGGGATCACCAATTTAGTATTGGAGGGCAGAGTGGAGGGGAAAAATCGTAAAGGGAGACCGAGAGATGAATACCTTAAGCAGATTCAGAATTACATGGGCTGCAGTACGTACTGGGAGATGAAGCAGCGTGCACAGGATAGAGTAGTCTCAGGACTGAAGACCACAACAGGACAATTGTTTGACTCATGCCTCTTCATCATGCAATTGCGTGGGAGCTCATGTGCGGAGCAGCTGCAACAGCGGCAGGAACATTTTTCCCATCTCCTGTCATCACTTCTTTCCTTCTGTTACACTGTCCAAGTGTTATACTTCCACTTCCTCATAACTGGTTGAAGGGGCTGGTAAAAAATGGCAGAGATGTCGATATCTGTTGAGATATCTTGCCACATACATACAAGGATGATGAATGGCACAAGTGAGTACCAGTGTGTAAACTTTTCAAAAAACGATATCTCATAAATGACTCGTACTAGTATCCTGCAAGAAACACCACTGAAATTTACTGTACTTTTATTTTGTTAATGTCAATAAGCACTGTTGCATTTAAAAAATTGTATATTTGCACTAAAATACACTTTCTAAGTATTATTACACTCCATTTATTGGCTAGCAATATAAGCCATTGACTACCAATCAATCTGTTCTGTAAAAACCACACATCAGTAGCTCTTTCCATTTCTGCAATATTTCCAGTGCAAGTTTTAGGTGAATCACACTGTATAGAGGGTCACTATGTTTGACCTTAATTGCAAATGTGGACGCTTTTTTAAATTTAAATACTCAGATGTGATTCCAAAGCTGTCACTGTTATATCTAAGTAGCTTAATCACTAGGTGAAACAATGGAAACTACAGGTAAGAATGTTAACAATGTAGGAAAAGACAGATTGCTATTTACCATAAAGAAGATATGTCAAGTTGCAGACAGCCACAATTAAAAGACACTCACATATAGCTTTCGGCCACAGTATTCAACAGTAAACAAACACACACAAACACACACACACACACACACACACACACACACACACACACACTCTCTCTCTCTCTCTCTCTCTCTCTCTCTCTCTCTTTACTCGCCACAGCAGCATCTTGGGCATTCTAGCCCAGGATGCTGGAGTTGGTTGTGTGTGTCCCTCTTTTCTAATGACGAAGGCTGTGGCCAAAAGTTATATGTGAGTGTCTTTTAATATGTGACACATGATGTGTCTTCTTTACAATAAGTAGCAATCTGTCTTCTCCTACATTGTTAGGAACTAGGTCACCTTTTCAAGTACATTTTGTGGCGAAAAAGGGTAGGAAAGGAGGTGTTACTCTTCTTGGTACTAGAGTATGGAGGAATTCATGAAACTGATTTAGGAGATGAGCCAGCCAAGGGAGCAAAAACTGAGGTTCTTTGTTTCAGTGTGTTGTCATCTTTTGAAGTCAAAGATCTCAGGAATCGGACAGGGAAAATGTGCTTCACTCTGACTCTACTTGAATATTGGAGCACTTTCTCCAGCTGCCAGAGGCAGTAAGAATGTGCAAGGTATAAGTCTTTGCCACCAACCAGCATGTGTCATGCTGACTTGGATACATAGTACCATCACGCTGCAGCATACTAGGCTGCTCTTGGCTCTGTGTCTTTAGTCTTGTGGCTAACTGTAAGAAGATTGAAAGACAAAGCATCAAAGTTCTTCACCATGCCAGATCACTGAGCACATCCAACCAATGTTTGCCTTGGTATGTGATCAGTATTCATTAACCATTGGCAATGAACAAAGAAATTTGGAGTTGAACAAAGCACAACTAGCAGCAATTGGTGTAGCACATATACCAAACTGTGTCGAGGTTCAATCTACTAACAATTTGGATACTGAAAAGGCCCTAATTATGTCAGAGGTGCAGGAAGAACTACACACCTGAATATATTTTTCACTTATTATCTTATCAAATTTTTAAATGACAATAATGACAATATACAGGGTGGTCAGATAGGGTCTGGAAAGCTTGAAGTGTGTTGCTGGGTAGGTTGTGCTGAGAAATAATTCTTAAGAGAAGAAAAAAAAAAATTACGTGAGCTGTTCTCAAGTTAATTAGCTTTGAAGTTCGCCAGTCAGACCAATGTGCACACAAACTGAAGTGGCCTGCCAGATAAAATTAGTGTCAGTTTTTCTCATAGTATAGGTGCACGAGATGGCCCAGCCTTTGGTTTGGGTTCGATCCTTACTACCATCCCATGTCTGATTTTATCATTGCTCTCTTGTTCAGTTTTAGGAAACCAAATCAAGAACATGTTGGCAACACCTTCTCTGGTTGAAGTGTTTGAATTTGTGTGTGCAGTGGCCTGATTGGGTAAATTCAGTGTTAATTAACTTGGCAATTGTGCAGTGTATTGAATTCTTTCTTAACAATTATTTTCTCAGCATAACAAGCCTTGCAACACCCTTATAAGCTTTTCAGACTGTTTCTGATCACTCTGTGTATCAGTTTTCTTGGAAGGTTGTGAACAAGGGCATTGTTTCTTACTGTTCTTGTGGGTTTACTTGAGCACGTCATCGAATGAATGGTTACATGTCAACTTGAGGACAAGAGTACAGATGAGATATATTTTTGCTACAAATTGCTTGTCTGTTGTTACTATCTGAACACCTTTAAGTGTATACAGTGCACTGACAGGGATAAAAAATCTCAAATATACAGAAATCTCTTATATGGGTAAAAAGGCAAGGAAAGGAGGTGTTATTCTTCTGGGTACCAGACTGTTAGATGAGCCAGCCAAGGAAACTCGAGTCAAAATTTCTGACTCGATGTGTTGTCACACTAGATGCTATGACTTCATTATTAAAGGGAAGAAAAGTGCCTGGAAGTACAAAATTGTTAAGGCTTTTGTGACCACTTGTTGACAAATTGCCTATTGGACCAGTTCGCCATCGGCAATGGAGGGTGAAGCTTTGACAATGCGAGCCACTTGCACTGGCGAAACGTAAGTAAAATCATTAGATGAACATCGGCCGAAGAACCCGAGACAGAAGCCAATAGGCAGTTTACCTGGAAGTGATGGACAATTAGCTGTGGCTGTTAAATACAATTAATTGGTTATGATAAGCATCCATACACCCACTTAGGTAAGCTAAAGCACTTCTCACCAGTCTGCACAGCACACAGTTCAGTGACACAAAATATCTTTCTCCACTGAGAGAACACCACATGCAGTAGCCTACTTCGGCATACTGAACTCAGTATGCTACAGTCTGACTTTCGTATTCAGACCAAATGACAAAGTTTTGTTTGCGAGATGATCTGCACTCTATTTTAATTGATGATCAGGTAAAGTGGTTCAATATTTCAGATTTTGTGAACTATCTGATCTGCTTCCTACATTATGAGGAGAAAAATTTTAGTGTGTTATCAGAGTAGCTGGTTTATCTGGATATGTTACAAATGATCAGCAAGCCAAAATTTCATGAGTTCTTAAATTAGCCCTATCTTTGACAGTATCTAGATATTTTGCAGGATATGTTTGTAGTTGGAGAAATTACATAATAACTTCGCATTATACACTGAGGTGACAAAAGTCATGGAATGTCTCTTAATGTCATATTGGACCTCCTCCTGCCCAGCATAGTGGAACAAGTCCCTTGCAGAAATGTTGAGCCATACTGCCTCTATAACCATCTATAATTGCAGTGTTGCTGGTTAAAGATTTTGTGTGCAAACTAGCATCTCAATTATGTCTCATAAATGTTCAATGGGATTCATGTTGGGTGATCTAGTGGCCAAATAATTTTCTCAAATTGTCCAGAATGCTCTTCAAACCAGTCATGAACGGTTGTGGCCGATTGACATGGCACATTGTCATCCATAAAAAGCTCATCGCAGTTT